>NC_056454.1:41302977-41330477 GCF_018296145.1 Oncorhynchus tshawytscha
CCTGCATCAATGTGGTTCTGAGTGATGGTTTACGACACTCTTTTACATCATCTGTGGTTTATGTGTGTCAATGGCAGAATAACGTTAAAAACTCGTTAACTATGATTGATGGTGATGGTCGTCTTTGCTCGATGTAACCCACAAAGTAATACATGGTACCAGGGGTGAACGTTGCTCTCTTCTATTGCGGGACCACAGGGATCAATATATTCAATACCTTCACGTTCCTCTCTTCTATAGCGGGACCACAGGGATCAATGTGTTTGGTATAAATGACACTAGAGTTAGAGAAAGATTGCTGCGGGAAGGTGAGTTACATTTGGACACTACAGTAAAAATCTGTCAGGCGAAAGATTGTATCGACTCTTTTTAAACTCACTTCCCTCACAGTCATCACTGTTAAGAGTCAGAGAAGCAGAGACAAATGGGAGAAGGATGAAGAGGGATGATGTGAAATAGACAGAGCCAGGCCACAGAGAGTTGGAGGGAGATTGTGAGAATGTGCGTGAGTATGTGAAGACAGGCCCGATGGAGCCTGTTCAATCAATCAATCACTATAGAGTCTAAAATGTATTATAAACTGGGTGGTTTGAGCCCTGAATGCGGGCATGACCCCCAAAAAATTGGCAATATACCACACCACCTCTGGCCTTATTGCTTAATTATACAGCAGGGGTTCTCAAACTTTTTGGGCCGGGGACCCCTTTTGTGATAGCAAATTCTTCACGGAACCCCTCACAACCTGAGTGAGATAGAAATAGCATACAAGGAGTTTTACTCTGACTTTGGCAGTGCATGTCATCGGCCCTGGGAAGGAACATTCTAAAGGCCCATCTCGTCATCGGAGAGCAAATGTTGCAGTTTTCAAGCTAATTTCCTGCAATTCCAAACATCTCTAATTTGGTAAAAAGCTGAGGGATGAGCATGGAGAAATGTAACCACTCTCAAATTCACAGACAGAGCTATGGATGCAAGGACTGACAATCCATGATATCAAAATAATAGTTTTATCCAAGTTTTGAGGCTATATAGTGTTTATTTACATTTACGTTGTTTAAAAACATTGGTGTAAAACAAGCTAATATGTTATGCTCTGATGGGGTATGTCAGTAGAACTAACCTCATGAGGCATTTATAAGTTATATTTTTCACTAATCAATGGGTATATCATGGTATTGCATAAATGGATGTAGCAACCAAGGATTTTAGATTTAAATTAGTGTGTGTGCACAGTTGAAGTCAGAAGTTTACATACACCTGAGCCAAATACATTTAAACTCAGTTTTTCCCTATTCCTGACAATTAATAATAGTAAAAATGCCCTGTCTTTAGGTTAGTTAGGATCACCACTTTATTTTAAGAATGTGAAATGTCAGAATAATATAATTTCTTTCCAGCTTTTATTTCTTTCATCACATTCCCAGAGGGTCAGAAGCTTACATACAATAAATTAGTATTTGATGGCATAGCCTTTATATTGTTTAACTTGGGTCAAGTTAGCCTTCCACAAGCTTCCCACAATAAGTTGGGTGAATTTTGTCCCATTCCTGTAACTGAGTCAGGTTTGTAGGCCTCCTTGCTCGCACACGCTTTTTCAGTTCTGCCCACAAATTTTCCATTGAGGTCAGGGCTTTGTGATGGCCACTCCAATACCTTGACTATGTTGTCCTTAAGCCATTTTGTCACAACTTTGGAAGTATGCTTGGGGTCATTGTCCATTTGGAAGACCCATTTGCGACCAAGCTTTAACTTCCTGACTGATGTCTTGAGATGTTTGCTGCCTCATGATGCTATCTATTTTGTGAAGTGCACCAGACCCCCCTGCAGCAAATCACCCCACAGCATGATGCTGCCACGGTTGGGATGGTGTTATTCGGCTTGCAAGCCTCCCCCTTTTTCCTCTAAACATAACGATTGTCATTATGGCCAAACAGTTCTATTTTTGTTTCATCAGATAAGAGGACTTTTCTCCAAAAAGTACGATCTTTGTCCCCATGTGCATCATATTGATTGATATAAAACATAGCTATGGCAGCTATTAGTGTACTGCTCCCCATGTCACTCGATAACAGTACGGCCCCTCCCTGCCTGTTAGAGTGGCACCTCTCTCCCTCCGTTCGGAACGGGTCTCTAAATATATTTACACATATTGGGTCCAACTTTTTGGACCCGTGAAGACCTGTACTCTGGGCTGGGCTGTGGATCAGCTCCTTTACTTCCTGATTGTCGTGGTAATGAGCAGCTAATTGGTCGTTTTCAGACCAGTGGTTACATCGCACAACAGCTGTTGGCGCTCCGTTGCCATGAAGCAGACTTAAAAGACTTTACAGCTTCACTGATTACTGGTGTTGGCTCCAAATCAGAGAGAAATCACTCATTTACCATCATTTACCAACCGAGACAGCAAATAGAGAGAACGAAGGGGAGAGTGAGCGTGAGAGAGAGAGCGAAAGCAAGAGAGAGAGAGAATGTGAAAGTGAGAGAAAATGTGAGGGTTGAGGTTCATTTGCATTCATTGAAACATTTACACCTTCAAACCAATATCCTACAATTATACTATCACATTGGATATGTGAAGATTGTGCACTTAATTATATATAATGGAATAAATTGTAAGGGCCATAAGGGCTGATAACTGCCATTGCATACCTTATATAGCTATCTATCTAGAACGGAAATGTTGTTGGTTTGATGAGGCAACCTTTTTAAATCTCTACCGCAGCATCAATCTACAGAAGTGTAGAACAGGTTGCATTTCCTGGCAGCAGTGAGATGAGACTATTCCAGGATTAACCGAGCCACTCCTTTCTCTGCTTCCTTTGCCTTGCCTTAACCTCAGCAGGCCTTGCACTTCACCACATGGGTAGGTGAATCAGAGAGGGGCAGAGGAAGACTTCTTTGACATCACAAGGTAGAAAAAGGGGGCTATAAAAAGACATCTCCTGGTATATAAAACATGGCGACGACTTTGAGGAAAGATTCTAAAATAACTGATTCATCACACTGATGTCTCACGACAGAGTTTTCTGTGTTGGTGTTTGCAGCTGTGAGCATTTGTGAGCATTTGTGAGCATTTGTGTCTATTTGTGTATGTGTGTGCGTGCGTGCGTGCATGTCCGCGTGTGTGTGTCTCTCACCACTTCAGGAAGCAGCTTGGTGGCCAGGTCATGGATGGCTTTTCCCAGAATGCACAGGGAGGACAAGATGAAGACCACCCCAAGGACCACACATGCTCTGTGGACAGACAGAAACCAAAACATATCACCGCATAATGCATACCATACCATTACCATACCATACTATTACCATACCATACCATTACCATACCATACCATACCATTACCATACCATACTATACCATACCATTACACTCTTAGAAAAAGGGTTCTTTGTGGGGGGATAGGATTCTACCAACAACTGTTTTCATCAGAAGAACCCCTTTTGGAAGAAAGGGTTCTTTGATGATTCTTTGGAAGGCAAGAAGGATTCTTTAGAAGGCAAGAAGGGTTCTACATATAACAATATATAATATTTCCCAGCATGCTCTGATGCAGGGAGATTTTCAGAATGGTTTGATTTGCTGTAATATCAGTGTTTTTGTATGTACAGTACGTTGCTTGGGTTGATTCATTTTATGCTACACAAAGATAAATCCAATCTGTTAATAATTAGATGTGTTGCACCCGTTACTGAGATGTTTGTTCCATTACAAATGATTGAGGTAGTCTCAGTATCCATTCTTCCCTACCCTGGCAGTCATTCTGAATATAGGTTGCAGGTGATTAACAATTCAACTTGTTGGATATCCTAACTCTGAATGGATTCCAACAGGAATTATACATCACTTTGCAAGCCAACATCATGTGACTTGATAATGAGCCCTGATGTGGCCTATAAACCAGGAAATTCCTAACAACACTGTGTTAGGGTATAACTAGGCCCTCAAAATAAGGCCTTATGATATGTCATGTATTTCATGTATTGTCATAAATAATGACATTTAAAGGATAATAATGCTGGTGGAACCGTTCATAGAGGGTTCTAGGAAGAACCCTCCAAAAACAAAAAGGTTTATCGGTAGAACCCTTCACAGACAGTTCTAGGAAGAACCTTTAGATGATAAAATGGTTCTTGGTAGAACCGTTCATAGAGAGTTCTTCATAGAGGGTGGGAGGAAGGGAGTTCTTTGGGGTGGGAGGGAGTTTTTTGAAGAACCGTACACACTACAAAGGGTTCTATCCAGCACCAAAAAGGTTCCCTATGGGGAAAAACCAGAGAACCCTGGTTCTACATAGCAAGTATTTTTTCTAATAGTGTAGATTTTATGTGGTAAATGTAGGATTATTTAGTGTGATATATGCATAAATTGTATAAAGGGTATAAATTATAATTTGTGCGTTACATGGGTTTACTGAAGGTTGATTCCCTTGTCATCATCCAGTAAAAATGGAAGAAAAAATCTGAACTAAAATACATTTTAAAGTTAACAAATTGCCTTGCAGTTTTTGTTAGCTTCACCTCTCTGTGGTACACTTGAATTGCTGTACTGGTTCTCCAGGGACCAAGAGCTGTTTGTGAGTGTTATTTTAACACAGGTTTAATCAGGCATAGAGAGGAAGGGGAGATCTGTTCGCATTAAACAAAAGTGAAAGGTGTCAGTTCTCTGGGTTCCTGGCAACGGTTCCAGCAGCAGCTTCACAGTTTAGTGCCTCTTTGGAGCCGGAGAAAGATGTTTTCTTCCTTCGTCATTACTTCCCCATTTATCTCCGGTTGCGCAACATTTCTATAGGCTATGCAATTGCGTGAGAAAACAGAGTGATGGCCTCTATTAAAAAGAGGAGGATCCCATCAGCTTTCTATAGGCTGGGCCTACTATATTTATTTGTCTCAACCGTCCTAATATGAAGCACATTGCTTATCTTTTCAACAGGATTATAACCTACACGGTTGGCATGAAAATTAACCATGGGAATAGCATCCTCCATTCGCTATTTAAGTGCATAGATACCATGATTTTTCCCCCCCTTCCCTGTTTTGAGACATGTGCATGATAACGATACATTCTAAATAAAAAAATAATTTCACACATATATTCTTTTGAACTAATTTCACACTATGACTTGTGAATGATATAGTATGACTTGTGAATGATATATTATCACTTGTGAATGATATATTATGACATGTGAATGATATATTATCACTTGTGAATGATATATTATCACTTGTGAATGATATATTATGACTTGTGAATGATATATTATGACTTGTGAATGATATATTATGACTTGTGAATGATATATTATGACTTGTGAATGATATATTATGACTTGTGAATGATATATTATCACTTGTGAATGATATATTATGACTTGTGAATGATATATTATGACTTGTGAATGATATATTATGACTTGTGAATGATATATTATGACTTGTGAATGATATATTATGACTTGTGAATGATATATTATCACTTGTGAATGATATATTATGACTTGTGAATGATATATTATCACTTGTGAATGATATATTATCACTTGTGAATGATATATTATCACTTGTGAATGATATATTATCACTTGTGAATGATATATTATCACTTGTGAATGATATATTATCACTTGTGAATGATATATTATCACTTGTGAATGATATATTATCACTTGTGAATGATATATTATCACTTGTGAATGATATATTATCACTTGTGAATGACGCCCAGCTTAAGGCAAGAAACAGCGCATGCTATTTTTTGTGACTTTTTCAAATAACAGTCACACACCTTGTGTAGCCTAGCCCATAGGCCTATATATTTAAAAAATGTTTGTATCACAACTAAAGTGGCCAAAAATCTTCTTAAAGTCAAGCACATTAATCTGCTTTATAACGTGTGTAGAGCCTAACTGGCATACATGTGCAGAGGGTAAGTTTCAAGTTTGGGGAAGATAATTTTCACCATAAAAATGCACCTTTATAATAAAAGATGACATGCATAATCACATTTGCAGTCACTTTTGAGAATGGTGTTTTCCTGCTACTAGAACATTTGTGCTTATAGCTTACTGCCGTGTGCATATTCCTGCGCTTCTAATGTGAAGAAATAGCTGAACAGTTTGTCAACATTTTAGGCTAAACGTATTAATTTGGGATCTATCAGATCCAACAACTGTCCCAGACTATGTTTGGAATATTTTTTTCTCGCACAGTATAGAATAGGTCAACTTTTGGGGGATAGTAGATTGACATAGGCTAGTGCTTTTGCTGTTTGTTAGGCTTACCCATCTTGTTGGCTGACGAATAGTAAATCTGGACAGTTCTTCCAATATCTTCAATATGCGCCTCGGAATTGGATGAGGACGCGGGCAGTTGCGTCCCCAATGTGTCTGTCTTCACTTGTAGCCTGTGCGATAGATCCAATCACATGACGGAGAGCCATGTGAGTGAGAAGTGCTTCGGAGCGAGCAGCCGGGAGAAGGGAATTATAATTATAATATTCAGCCCAAGGGCACAACTGTCACGCCCTGACCTTAAAGATCCTTTTTACGTCTCAATTTGGTTTGATCAGGGTGTGATTTGGGGTGGGTATTCTATTTTCTATTATTTGTATTTCTATGTTTTGGCCGGGTGTGGTTCTCAATCAGGGACAGCTGTTGATCGTTGTCTCTGATTGAGAACCATACTTAGGTAGCCCTTTTCCCACCTGTCTTTGTGGGAAGTTGACTTTTGTTTATGGCACATAGCCTGTAGCTTCACGGTTGTTTTCCCTTTTGTTGTTTTGTTGGCGTCATTTTCTATAATAAAAGAAAATGTACGCTTACCACGCTGCACCGTGGTCCACTTCCTTCAACAGTCGTGACAACAACGGCCACTGCCAGCAAAAGGCATGGATTTTATTAGGGTGCATTACGACCATACAAAGGAACTGCCGCTAGGAAATTTGTGGCATTATCAAGTGCTTGTAAAATTGTGAATGAGAGACTGATGAAGTGTCTCCAGAGCTCATGCCTTTCATGCAACTTTTTTCAAAGCATCATTAGAGTCGCATCATGCAGCCTTAGTATGTATTAAAAATCAAAACATATAGCCCAATATTTGTATCACAACTAAAGTTACATAAATAACTCTAAATGAAGCAGATAGGAGTACCTATTTCTTTGTTAACCGCCCAACACAGAATAGCTGCTTGTGCGCCCTCCCTCTGAAATTATCTGGGGAAAAGATCCTTTCTATTTTATTCAGCTTTGTTCAATTTTATTCTTCATTCTATAAAATAATATAAAATAATGCCACAGAATTCTAAGCAATTCTTGTCTGCTAAATGAACTAGTGTAGCGCACAGCCATATGGCATAGCCAGATCAGGGCCTAACATAAGGCCAAAAGGATGGTGTAGGCTATATTACATGGATTTATTCGATTTTTCAAAATGTAGATGTTCCAAAGGTCTGCATCAGTGGCTTGTAGGCTGTGTGTGAATGCCAGCAGATTATATATTTGTTTATATTAATAGTTATTTGCTTGACAATCATCGGCTGAAAAAGTGTCATGACCCCCACAGCCCTATGTACAAGACACTGATATAAATTCAAGGAAAATTGAATTTAATCCAGTAGGCTACTAGGGGAGAACTGTTCTATGCTGGTGAACACGGAACATTCTATTTGGGAACACCATGCAACGTTCAATTTTGTGGCCGTTTTACTTACATGTATTCCCTATGGGCAGAGTGGACAGCTGCTGCATTGCTATAACGCCACAGCACGATGATTGAAGATAGCACGTCCAACGTGGCGTCAAACTGTAAAGACAGGCATTAGGTCTCCAGTGGGGATGCATCAAATAGTAAAATAGTAAAATAACATGCATCATATTCACTGTCTACAGTCCCACCATCCATTCCACTACTACCCTAAACTCCCTATATTTTCCACTAGAGTAGCGTGGTTATTGAACTGCAGGATTCTGTACTGTGAGACCAACACATCTATCCCCTGTGGTGCCATTAACGGCCTACTACTACAGCTCAGCAGACGGAAGACGGACTCAAGCCTGCAGGCACTACCAGACACACTCACTGTGGTTGTAATTATACTGCTACCCTCTGGTTTCATGCAGCTATAGCTACCAACTAGCACACAATTACTTTGGGATATTAATTCCTTAGAAAAGTGGGGAAACACACACGTTAACAGTGCCGTTTCTTTTTGTTAAAACATAGATGCCACCAACTGCCTTAACAGCTCAGTGTTGTTATCAACATCCATGTCTTCAGTAACCTGTCCTGGTATACCTGACATGGAATTATAGGGTGCTTTAATTGCATTCTAGGCGCCATTCTTGTTTGTTTTATATTTTAGTTGTGTTGTTTGTATATCGTTGAATAAAACATCAGTGTGTCAGTGTTTTGTTATGTTTTGTGTTGTTTTGTTTTTTGTGGCCCCAGAAAGAGTAGCTGCTGCTTCTGCAAAAGCTAATGGGGATCCAAATGAAGAAATAAACCAGAGCTTCCTACTACAGTGTCTGTAGCATATAAATAAAAACAGAAGGGATTCTATTTCTATGGTCTGTGGGGACTGCTCTGTTATCACAGTGTTCTGATGTGTTCTCATGCTTCCCTGGCTGTTACCAAGGAGACGATGGCAGCATCGCATCCGAACCCAACCAGCGTTAATAAATGAACACCATGACTTTATGACTAATTAATATGTATAAATGGAACTCACGGCAAATCCGAAGGCTGATGCGCTGTGTCTCATGAATGAAACAGCTAGAGAGAGAAGAGAGAGAGAGGGAGAGAGAGGAGAGAGAGAGAGAGAGAGAGAGAGAGAGAGAGAGAGAGAGAGAGGAGAGAGACAGGAGAGAGAGGAGAGAAGAGAGAGAGGAGAGAGAGAGAGAGAGAGAGAGAGGAGAGAGAGGGAGAGAGAGAAGAGAGAGAGGAGAGAGAGGAGAGATAGAGAAGAGAGAGAGAGGGAGAGAGAGAGAGAGAGAGAGAAGAGAGAGAGAGGGAGAGAGAGGAGAGAGAGAGAGAGAGAGAGAGAGAGAGAGAGAGAGAGGAGAGAGAGAGAGGAGAGAGTTGGAGAGAGAGGAGAGAGAGAGGAGAGAGAGAGAAGAGAGAGAGGAGAGAGAGGGAGAGATAGGAGAGAGTTGGAGAGAGAGGGGAGAGAGAGAAGAGAGAGGAGAGAGAGAGAGAGAGAGAGAGGAGAGAGAGGAGAGAAGAGAGAGGAGAGAGAGAGAGAGAGAGAGGAGAGAGGAGAGAGAGGAGAGAGAAAATAAATGGTTGCCTGGGGAACAAAAAGCATCGGGTTCTAACAGCAAAAGGAATGGTTACTGTAACATCCATGTAAATATTGCTCTCCCACACGCAAACATGCACACACTTTTTATTATGGAAGAGTTCTCTCCCTGGTTGGGAGAAAGATCAAAACACTGATAACCTATTCTGTTTGTACATAATTCATATTATCAGCACACCTAAGAGGAGCATTAATTATTCACAGACTAGCACTTTGCTGTACTCATCTCTGAGCAAAAAATGGTATGGATTTGAACAGCTATAATCCTACACAGGGAAGGGTTGAAATACATTGAGAATAATGGTTTGTGAACACATTCCATTCGATTCCTTTTCAATACTCAGTTGTTAGAGTTGAGAATGCAATAGAAGAATGATCCATTGAAGCATCTTGTGCGTCAGTAGCATTTGACTGAGTCTCATTGGTTATAATAACACGCTTTATTCATCTGATTCTGTCCCGATATTCTCCTGTTCACAACATCGTGTTCTGTTCCTTCTGGCTTGTGAAGCTGAGGGCTTTAAAATTTCCTCTGTGATGCGTTCGTTTTCAGGTCGACAACAGTCACACAGGACTCCCTGACGCGAGGAAGATCACCATGGAGACGGGCAGTCTGAGTGAGAACTGCGCTGGAGGAGAGTTTGTTTGTCTTCACCAGGGTTTTTATCGCAGTCTCTTTGATCTACCACTCAATGGCTGCCATAAAGGTTATGATGGTCTGGGTCTTAGAAGGCTTAAAAAGGTTCTGTGGTGAAGGGTGCCATGGTGACAGACAGACCCACGATGCATGAAGGTACGACACTGGCAGACTGGCACCACATTAAAAATACCAACAACCTCTTTTCCCCTCCGTCATCACCGTAGGCCAGGTCGATACTAACAATACAAACAGACACCCGAAGGATAGAGTGACAGGTGGGCCTGTAAGTGTGATGGGAGGGAGGGGCTAGTGGGTGATGTGAGGGAGGGGCTAGTGGGTGATGGGAGGGAGGGAGGGGCTGGTGGGTGATGGGAGGGAGGGAGGGGCTGGTGGGTGATGGGAGGGAGGGAGGGGCTGGTGGGTGATGGGAGGGAGGGGGCTGGTGGGTGATGGGAGGGAGGGGGCTGGTGGGTGATGGGAGGGAGGGAGGGGGCTGGTGGGTGATGGGAGGAAGGGAGGGGCCGGTGGGTGATGTGAGGGAGGGGCTGGTGGGTGATGTGAGGGAGGGGCTAGTGGGTGATGTGAGGGAGGGCTGGTGGGTATGTGAGGAAGGGAGGGGCTGGTGGGTGGTGAGTGAGGGAGGGGCTGGTGGGTGATGTGAGGAAGGGAGGGGCTGGTGGGTGATGTGAGGGAGGGCTGGTGGGTGATGTGAGGGAGGGCTGGTGGGGGTGAGGGAGGGCTGGTGGGTGATGTGAGGGAGGGCTGGTGGTGATGTGAGGGAGGGCTGGTGGGTGATGTGAGGGAGGGCTGGTGGGTGATGAGGGAGGGCTGGTGGGTGATGTGAGGGAGGGGCTGGTGGGTGATGGGAGGAAGGGAGGGGCTGGTGGGAGGAAGGGAGGGGCTGGTGATTGATGGGAGGAAGGGAGGGGCTGGTGATTGATGGTATTGAGCCATTCTAATGCGTGTAGCCTTGGTGAGGTTAGTTGAAGTAAGTCGAAGAAACATCAATTAGTATTTATTGGAGGGACAAGAGTCTTAAGAAGACATGAAAACGTCAGTGTCGCTTGCATATAAAACATAAGAGATACAACAGTCTGTTAGCTGAGACAGCATAACAGGGTGAAGCAGGATGAGTGGATCTGTTGGCTGTACTGTCAACATCCAGTCCTCTACAGGGAGCCCTGGCTTAGTGTGTTCCCAGCCCAGGCCGTCTGGAGGGAGGCTGGATCGAGACACCAGGATGCCAGCCAACACAGCCTGTCAAGGCCTGCCTAGGCTCCACGCTCTCTTCTCCCAGACCAGAACTGCATCACAAAATGGCACCCAATTCCATATACAGTGCCCTGGTCAAAACAGTGATGTTTCTTTCTGCTGAAACACAGATGGCACCAACTGCCTTAACAGCTCAGCGTTGGTTTATTAATCTCCACGTCTTCAGTAACCTGTATTGGGAATAGGGTGCCATTTGGGAAGTACCCCAGGACGATAGTCTGCAAGCACCGCACCCACATTAGCAGACAGACAGACAATGAGCGGCATAGAACCAGGGATGCATGCTGCCACAACTTAAGGCACTTCCTCATAACAGATACAGAACCCAGAAGAAGACGAATAGTATAGCAGGTCACTACAGGGATTCTAATCATTAGCCTTGCCACCAACTGCAGAATTTCTAACCAGCACAGCAGCTAGCCTATAACAATAGCAATTGTATCTTTGTCACGGCTCAAAGAGGAATCATTAATCCATGCAGAGAAACCATGGGAGGTAATGAAGAGGGACATTGGGAATACAGCAAGAGAGGCTTTCTTGCTGGTGAAATGGGTCAGGGACCAAGGTAAGCCTGTAAGGGGGCTAGTGGGTGATAGGAGGGAGGGAGGGGCTGGTGGGTGATGGGAGGGAGGGGGCTGGTGGTTGATGGGAGTGAGGGAGGGGCTGGTGGGTGATGGGAGGGAGGGAGGGGCTGGTGGGTGATGGGAGGGAGGGAGCTGGTGGGTGGGTGATAGGAGGGAGGGAGCTGGTGGGTGATGGGAGGGAGGGTGGGGCTGGTGGGTGATGGGAGGGAGGGAGGGGCTGGTGGGTGATGGGAGGAGGGGTGGGGCTGGTGGTGATGGGAGGGAGGGAGGGGCTGGTGGGTGATGGGAGGGAGGGAGGGGCTGGTGGGTGATGGGAGGGAGGGGCTGGTGGGTGATGGGAGGGAGGGGCTGGTGGGTGATGGAAGGGAGGGGCTGGTGGTTGATGGTATTGAGCCATTCTAATGAGTGTAGCCTTGGTGAGGTTAGTTGAAGAAAGTCGAAGAAACATCGCTCAGTATTTATAGGATGAATAAGACTCTTGAGAAGGCATGAAAACATCAATTTCGCTCTATTCTCTGTTGCTGATATACTGTTAGTAATTGGTTTACTCAGCTTTGCTTTCAGAGGCACTCGGCATCTCAGAAAAAAAACAGTTCAGTGTAAAAGCAAAGCAAAATACCACAGTACTCAGCTGATAACACAGATTTATCAGGGAGTCAACCAGGGCTGGCAGACAAGCAGCCCTGTAGCTGGGGAAGAGGACATAGATATAGAAAGATATAGACGAGGTTGTTGTTATAGTTGATAGAGGCTGCTACCATTGTTGGCTTGATGACTGCACTATCGACATATTCACATCTGATTCATTCTTACACACAATGTATACATCATCTTCTGTGGAAAACATACAGGAGAGTTTTGAATCTAATTTATTCTGTTGTATTCTGTAGAAAATGTAGTCAACAGAGAGGTGGCTCCTCTGTCTCCGAGGTATTAAAGTTAAATTGTGTAACTCTTCCCTCCTCATCTTCGACCATCCCCTCTAACTCAGACAGCCTTTTCTCATCTTCTCCTCTCTCCCTCTCTCTCCCTCTGTATGTCCAACACTGATCAGAGAATTGAGACTGGGTATTTCCCTAAGTGAGACAAATAGCAGTGTCACTCTCTGTTACGGTTTTCTAGGTGTGAAGGATAGTCGGACCAAAATGCAGCGTGTAGATTGCGATCCATGTTTAATGAACAACGTGAAACACGAATAAACACAAAACAAAGAACGTAACGAAAACCGAAACAGCCTCTACTTGTGTAAATAAATAAAGAGATAGGAACAACGACACTAAGGACAATCACCCACAACAAACTCAAAGAATATGGCTGCCTAAATATGGTTCCCAATCAGAGACAACGATAAACACCTGCCTCTGATTGAGAACCACTCCAGACAGCCATAGACCTTGCTAGATAACCCCACTAGCTACAATCCCAATACAAACACACCAAAACCCCAAGACAAAACACACCACAATACAAAACCCCATGCCACACCCTGGCCTGACCCAATACATGAAGACAAACACAAAATACTTAGACCAGGGCGTGACACTCTCAGCGGCAACTAAACACATCTCATTTCTTTACCTCATTTCTCAACATGTCAGATACACATTTGTACACATACGGTACCAGTCAAAGGTTTGGACTCATTCAAGGGTTATACTTTATTTTGACTATTTTCTACATTGTAAAATAATAGTGAAAACATTCAAACTATGAAATAACTCATATGGAATCATGTAGTAGCCAAAAAAAGTGTTAAAAATATCAAAATATATTTTAGATTTTAGATTCTTCAAAGTAGCCACAGTTTTTCTTGACGACAGCTTTGCACACTCTTGGGATTCTCTCAACCAGCTTCACCTGGAATGCTTTTCAAACAGTCTTGAAGGAGTTCCCACATATGCTGAGCACTCGTTGGTGGCTTTTCCTGAGCACTTGTTGGTTGGCTTTTCCAACTCAACCCAAACCATCTCAACTGGGTTGAAGTCAGGTGATTGTGGAGGCCAGGTCATCTGATGCAGCACTCCATCACTCTCCTTCTTAGTCAAATAGCCTTTATACAGCCTGGAGGTGTGTAAACCCCTTGAATGAGTAGGTGTGTCCAAACTTTTGACTGATACTGTATATGACTACGACTTTGCCACAGCATCTTGAAAAACTTCAGACATTAACTTAGAGTAAGTAAGTAAGTTTACACTGAGATATTCCAGGCCATGCTGTGTTTAGATGAAACCTTTTAAGTTATAGTGAAGAAGTGATATGCCTAATGCATAAACTTCATATTCGTGCCATTATGTATGGCTTAAAGTGTCATCAAGGCAAAGGGTGGTTACTTTGAAGAATCTCAAATATATATTTTTTAAATAGAATTGTTTAACCATTTTTTGTTACCACAAGTGTTATTTCATAGTGTTGATGTCTTCACTATTATTCTACAATGTAGAAAATAGTACAAATAAAGAAAAACCCTTGAATGAGTAGATGTGTCCTGAACAGGCAGTTAACCCACTGTTCATAGGCCGTCATTGAAAATAAGAATTTGTTCTTAACTGACTTGCCTAGTTAAATAAAGGTTAAATAAAATAAATGAATAAAACACTAGGCTTGGGTGGTATACCGTATACCGGGGTATTTGGAAATAGCCACTGGATAGTTTGTCAATACCGTTGAATCTATTCCTTTGAAGTTTTTTAATACATTTGTTGCTACTTTTTACAAAGTACATACCTGCAGTTAACTTGTGCAGTATGTTAGGAGGTAAAATGGATCACGTTCTTCATTTAACCTGTCACATTATTTTGCATGATGAAGCTGAGCCAGTCGAGTGTTTGTTTGTCAATGGCACAACGGATGAAAGCGTGAGCAGGTGAGTCCAGCTGTGTATTGACCGGGGTCGTGTTTTATATTGAAAGTCAACCGTGTTTTTTGCTTCAATAGACTGATCAGGGACGTGCAACTATACTTTTTCTTTTCAGAAAATACATCAGTGCAACACATTCAGCAGAAAATAGCTTAATTTTCATCAGATGACAACAGATGTGCATCGCAATTTGGCTGGTAGCCACACAAGTAAATGAGCTGACAATGAAAGAGCAAGTATTTTTTTGCAAAAATGATGCATGTTTGTTATCAATGTTTATCATAGAAAGACCGGCTACATTTCCTAATGTTTTGTTTAAAGTTAATCTGCCATTTTACTGGAGAAAAGTAGGTTGGCTACACTGAGAAAAGTAACAGAGAAAAGTAGCTCAAATCAAATCAAATGTTATTGGTCACATACACATGTTTAGCAGATGTTAATGCGAGTGTAGTGAAATGCTTGTGCTTCTAGTTCTGACAATGCAGTAATATCTAACAAGTAATCTAACAATTTCACAACAACTACCTTATACACACACAAGTGTAAAGGGATGAATAAGAATATGTACATATAAATATAGGGATGAGCGATGGCCGAACGGCACAGGCAGGATGCAGTAGATGGTATAGAGTACAGTATATACATATACATATGAGATGAGTAGTGTAGGGTATGTAAACATTATATAAAGTGGCATTGTTTAAAGTGACTAGTAACACATTTATTACATCCGATTATTAATTATTAAAGTGGCTAGAAATTTGAGTCTGTATGTTGGCAGCAGCCACTCAATGTGAGTGATGGCA
This sequence comes from Oncorhynchus tshawytscha, assembly GCF_018296145.1. Classification (NCBI taxonomy): domain Eukaryota; kingdom Metazoa; phylum Chordata; class Actinopteri; order Salmoniformes; family Salmonidae; genus Oncorhynchus; species Oncorhynchus tshawytscha. Next base: position 41,318,432 of record NC_056454.1, read on the forward strand.
ACTGAGAAGTGAGAAGTGCAACTGAAGCATGAAATTAGTCTGATGCCGAGGCTGAAATTACAATAAGCATTTTTACATCTATTTACAAAACATAGCAAGATAGTTCTTATGTGTTTTCTCTTTTCTTCCTGCGTGAAAACACAGAATTCTGTTTTAATGCAACTCCTAAATTTAATTTAGTGATTCATCTAAGTAAGAGGCTGGATTAATAAGGTGACGGGGCATCATATTGTGTAAGCTTTCGGACATGATTGAGAAGTCAAAGCCCGTTGGATGAATTATTTGTACAGCTGCCACTACCTTGATTTCCTTGCGTTTGTCCTCCTCTCTGTTCTCCACCTGTCTTGTCCTCCTCCCCTTCTCTGACCTCAGCAGGCAGGCCCGTTCCCCTAGCGCAGGTATTCCCAAACTGGGGTAAGGGTACGAGCAATGCCGGCCGGGGGTACGCCAAATAAAAACGTGATTCACATTTTTTTTCTCACATTTTCAAACCGTCTATTTATATTTTCCAACAGGGCTATACATTTTTTTCTCGCCTGAGGAGCCTCGTTTCACCGCCACAAATAAAATTGAACAATCTAGTGTTCAGCGAAATAACAACACAATTTCAAATACAGGTAGCCTCGTCAAATAATTAACATCTGGCAACTGGCATAACATGAACCGTTACTCTCGAGGGAATTCCACTAACGGTCCATATCTGGGGCAAAGTATTGACACAATTTTTTAATTGGGAGACGAGCTGAAAGTTTTCTTTACTGACCATAATTTTCACTTGTCTGACCGCTTGCATTATGACGAGTTTCTTACACGACTGGCCTATCTGGGTGATGTTTCTTTCTCGCCTGAATGATCTGAATCTAGAATTACAGGGACAGATTACAACTATATTCAATGTGCGGGACAACATTGAGGCTATGATTAAGAACTTGGAGCTCTTCTCTGTCTGAATGAACAAAGACAACTCACAGGTCTTTCCATCATTGTGTGATTTTTTTGCGTGCAAATGAACACACATGTGAACCGTGAAATTATGGTATGCCTGTCACTTTCCTATAATTTCCAAAACTTGCTTATTGCGCTGCAGACTACACGCACATTGTACATTCAGATCCAAAGAACCAGACGAGCAGCTTGTGGCTGTGGCTGATGCTCCTGAGGGCTGACAAACTTTACTCCACAGCAATGTCTCAAAATGTGGCAACCGCAATGAGCTGTTGACCTGAGAGGAAGTGGCTTGGTGGAACGATGTCCTGATGAAGGCAGCTTGCTGTCTAATGTACTCTATTGTATCTGAGCGATAGAGTGTGCAGTCTCCACCTAAAGGAAGAACTCTGCATCCTAGAGTGTGAATCAAATCAAATTTTATTTGTCACATGCGCCAAATACAACAGGTGTAGACCTTAGTGTGAAATGCTTACTTACAAGCCCTTAAGCCCTTAACTCTTTCTTGAACTGCATTGTTGGTTAAGAAAAATATTTACTAAATTTACTAAAGTAAAATATTATAAAAAGTAACACAATAAAATAACAATAACGAGGCTATATACAGGGGTTCCGGCACTGAGTCAATGTGAGGGGTACATGTTAGTTGAGGTCATTTGTACATGTAGTCATGGGTAAAGTGACTATGCATAGATAATAGACAGCGCGTAGTGGCAGTGAAAAAAACAAATGGGGGGGGGTGTCAATGTAAATAGTCTGGGTGGCCATTTCATTAATTGTTCAGTAGTCTTATGGCTTGGCATTTTGGTCCCAGACTTGTCGCTCTGGTACCACTTGCCGTGCGGTAGCAGAGAGAACAGTCTATGACTAGGGTGATTGGATTTTTTGACAATGTTTTGGGCCTTCCTCTGACACCGCCTAGTAAATAGGTCCTTGATGGCAGGAAGCTTGGCCACAGTGATGTACTGGGCCGTATGCATTTCACTCTGTAGCGCCTTACGGTCAGATGCCGAGCAGTTGCCATACCAGGCAGTGATGCAACTGGTCACGATGTTCTCGATGGTGCAGCTGCAGAACTTTTGAGGATCTGGGGACCCATGCCAAATCTTTTCAGTCTCCTGAGGGGGAAAAGGTGTTGTCGTGCCCTCTTCACGACTGTCTTGGTGTGTTTGGACCATGATAGTTCATTGGTGATGAGGACATCAAGGAACTTGAAACTCTCGACCCACTCCACTACAGCCCAGTCGATGTTAATGGGGGCCTGTTCGGCCACTTTTCCTGTCGTCCACAATCAGCTCCTTTTTCTTGCTCACATTGAGGGAGAGCTTTCTAACCTCCTCCCTATAGGCTGGCTTATCGTTGTCGGTGATAAGGCCTATGACTTTTGTGTGGTCAGCAAATGTAATGATTGTGTTGGAGTCGTGTTTGGCCACGCAGGCGTGGGTTAACAGGGAGTACAAGAAGGGACTAAGCATGCACCTCTGAGGGGTCCCAGTGTTGAGGATCAGCTTTGTGGACACTATGGTGTTGAAAGCTGAGCTGTAGTCAGTGAACATTATTCTCACATAGGTGTTCCTTTTGTCCCGGGGGTTAAATGGCAGTGTGGAGTGCGATTGAGATTGCGTCATCTGTGGATCTGTTGGGGCGGTAAGCGAATTGGAGGGTGTCTAGGGTTTCCGGGATGATGGTGTTGATGTGAGCCATGACCAGCCTTTCAAAGCACTTCATGGCTACCAATGTGAGTGCTACGGAGCAGTAATCATTTAGGCAGGTTACCTTCCCTTTATTGGGCACAGGGACTATGGTGGTCTGGTTGGTACCCAGTCCTAAGTACTTTTAATGAACCCGAGGGTAAATCCCTGAGAGGGGATCAATACTAATTCCATGAGAACAAATAGTCACAGGAATAATTTGTGGCTAAAAAAAAAACTTTTATTTACATCCCATCTTCCCAGTGGAGAGACCCAGATTCCTGGGTGGGAAATTGAGTTGCAGGGCAGAGTGATGCCAATTTTTATTGAAATGTTTGATTTTCCCTTTATTTAACTAGGCAACTCAGTTAAGAACAAATTCTTACTTTCAATGACAGCCTAGGAACAGTGGGTTAACTGCCTTGTTCAGGAGGAGAACAACAGATGTTTACCTTGTCAGCTTGGGGATTTGATCTTGCAACCTTCCGGTAACTAGTCCAACGCTCTAACCACTAGGCTACCTGCTGCAGTGATAAGGAGGGGAGTAGAGGTGAGGGGCGGGGCGGGGCGGGGGTGATCCACCACGCCCTCCTGTAATACCAGTCAATGATCCTGGGAGAGTCCAACTGAATTGGGGAGGGTCATCTGCAATCTGCATCCATATAGCATCTCTAATGTTACACTAAACAAAAATATAAACATGTAAAGTGTTGGTCCCATGTTTCATGAGCTGAAATAAAAGATCCAAGAAGTTGTCCATATGCACAAAAAGCTTCTTTCTAATGTTAGTGAACATTTCTCCTTTGCCAAGATAATCCATCCACCTCACCTCACAGGCATATCAAGAAGCTGATTAAACAGCATGATCATTACACAGGTGTAGTGCACCTTGTGCTGGGGACAATAAAAGGCCACTCTAAAATGTGCAGTTTTGTCACACAACACAATGCCACAGATGTCTCAAGTTTTCAGGGAGCATGCAGTTGGCATGGTGAATGTCCACCAGAGCTGTTGCCAGAGAATTGAATATTCATTTCTCTACCATAAGCCTTCTCCAATGTTGTTTTAGAGAATTTGGCAGTACATCCAATCGGCCTCACAACCGTCATGTGGGCGAGTGGTTTGCTGATATCAACGTTGTGAACAGAGTGCCCCATGGTGGCGGTGTGGTTATGTTATGGGCAGGCATAAGCTACGGACAAAGAACACAATTGCCTTTTATCGATGGCAATTTGAATGCACAGAGATACCGTGACGAGATCCTGAGGCCCACTGTGAGCCCCACTGTGAGCCCCATTGTGAGCCCCATTGTGAGCCCCATTGTGAGCCCCATTGTGAGCCCCATTGTGAGGCCCACTGTGAGCCCCATTGTGAGCCCCATTGTGAGCCCCATTGTGAGCCCCACTGTGAGCCCCATTGTGAGCCCCACTGTGAGCCCCATTGTGAGCCCCACTGTGAGCCCCATTGTGAGCCCCACTGTGAGCCCCATTGTGAGCCCCATTGTGAGCCCCATTGTGAGCCCCATTGTGAGGCCCACTGTGAGCCCCATTGTGAGCCCCATTGTGAGCCCCATTGTGAGCCCCATTGTGAGCCCCACTGTGAGCCCCATTGTGAGGCCCACTGTGAGCCCCATTGTGAGCCCCATTGTGAGCCCCATTGTGAGGCCCACTGTGAGCCCCATTGTGAGCCCCATTGTGAGCCCCATTGTGAGCCCCATTGTGAGCCCCATTGTGAGCCCCATTGTGAGGCCCATTGTGAGCCCCACTGTGAGCCCCATTGTGAGCCCCATTGTGAGCCCCATTGTGAGCCCCATTGTGAGCCCCATTGTGAGCCCCATTGTGAGCCCCATTGTGAGCCCCATTGTGAGCCCCATTGTGAGCCCCACTGTGAGCCCCATTGTGAGCCCCATTGTGAGCCCCACTGTGAGCCCCATTGTGAGCCCCATTGTGAGCCCCATTGTGAGCCCCATTGTGAGCCCCATTGTGAGCCCCATTGTGAGCCCCATTGTGAGCCCCATTGTGAGCCCCATTTTTCTAAAGGTATGTATTCTCAGTCATGTGAAATCTTTTGATCAGGGCCTTATGAACTTATTTAAATTGGCTGATTTTCTTATATGAACTGTAACTCAGTAAAATCTTTTAAAATAGTTATATTTTTGTTCAGTATAGATGCAGTGCTGTCAGAGAACAATACATAAACCCCCCCTCTGAGTGTAGAGAGAACAGAAAGAAAGAAAGAAAGTAAGAAAGAAAGAGAGCGAGAGAGAGAGACTGATCTTGAGAATGCAGCAGTAATTGGTTTTGTGATTTCAATGGCTATCAATGAATATGTGAAATGAAATAATCTGCTTGGCAAAAGCCTCAGTGCCAGTGATATTGAGTGGGAGAATAGGAACACTGCTTCCATGAACGTATCCACTTTGCCATGGAGAGACTGTTAGCTAGCCTGGTTGTTCCATTAGTCAGGCTAATGTTGATGCTCTGAGATTGATTCCTATAGTATAGTCCTATTACACTGTATCTCAGTGAGAACATCTTATACCATTTTAATCTATAGTAGTTTAAATGGTCCATAGGTTGTTATTGGTTATTGGTGGTTTAGAGAAAACGATATTAGAGTAATGCAACCCAGAATGTAACACGCTTCACCAAAGTGAGTGCCATTATTCCAGGAAAACACAGAGTTCATTGAAATAATGAGGAGAAAAAAACTAGAATCTAGCTCAGAGGAAGACTTTCAAACTTTTGTGGAAATGGGAATGCTCTAGAAATCAATGTCAGGTAACTCCAAATGATGAATATTCAGATCCCTGAGGTGTGTGTGTGTGTGTGTGTGTGTGTGTGTGTGTGTGTGTACTGGTGCACGTCTGCATGTACTACATAAGAGTGAGGTTGAGAAAAGGGTCATTAAGAGGTTAGCTATGGCTTAGTGTTTTTTTTAAATTATTTGTTAAGGGAGGGTGTTAAGGGAGCTAGCGTACAAGCATTTCACTGTAACTTTTATACCTGCAGTGAACTGTGAATGTGATAATTACAATTTGATTTGATTTTACGTGATTTAGTCCTTTATCTTGGTCTGTTAGCTAATTGTCTCATGTTGATAAAGATAACTAAATCCCTGGTGCAGCAGCAGCTTGTTAAAACAAAGCCCTTGGTTTCCGGATCTTTCCTCCTTAATTAACAGGCTCCCACTGCAGACCGCTCAGACTGCTCCCCTTCCTAGCAAATCACACCCTCCGTCCTCCCCTTCACAGATCTCTCAGACTGCTCCCCTTCCTAGCAAATCACACCCTCCGTCCTCCCCTTCACAGATCTCTCAGACCGCTCCCCTTCCTCCCAAATCACCACCTTCGTCCTCCCCTTCACAGAGCCTGAGACCACTCCTCTTCACAGCGGCCCAATTTAAAAGTAGACACATCTGACATGGCTTTCCCCCACTGCTGAGCTGCAATATGTTGTGTTTAATAATTCAGACCCTACAGCACTAGGTGGCTCTGCTCCGGCTGAGAGGACCGCTCCAGTCCACAGCCTGCAGAACCAGGGGAAGAGCCAACCTCCCTCTCTCCCCCTGCTTCCCCCTCCTTCTCCTGCCTCCCTATTTCCCCCACCTCCCTATTTCCCCCCACCTCCCTATTTCCCCCAGCCTCCCCTGCCCTGCCTCCCCCCCCCTCTCTCTCACTCCCACAGTCCACACTGGCTCCCCCAGCCTCCCTTTTCCTGCAGTACCTCCCAGGCTCTCTCCCACATCGATTTCAGTGCAAACAATCGATTCCTTTAGTAAGGGAAGTGCCACCTGGGATTCGGCTGCCTGCCACCGAGGCTTCTGTTGTTATGATGAGTTAGTGCCAAAGAAAGTGGGGTGCAGGCGCCTAGACTAAAGCAGGGTACAAATATACAGTACATTACAGGAGACAGTCCTTGGTGGTATCAACATTGACCCACAACAACAAAAAGGACATGGAAAGTGGAACAAATGTTATATTCTGAGGTAAAACAGTCTCTACAGTGTCAGTACATATGATACACAGTATTTTCTTCACAGCTCTGAGTAACATCATGCCGTGTGCTGAAGGAAATCTCTGAACATTCTCTCGGGAAAACACAGCATAGCAACAGCATCACCTTTCAAAGTCCCCCAGGTTGTTTAGTTCACTGACTGTCTGCAAAGGCTTACAGCACCTCATTATAATAAATACAAAACTCACTCGCTGTTGACTCCAGTACTAATTAAATCCTGTGGGATTGCGTCTGCCTACTGTAATCTACTGCATCTACCACACACAGCTCACAGCATTAGAGTTAGTTTTGTCTGCTGCTGGCAAATTACAGTTATATCCATTTGGAAAGCATGTTTGCACTTTTAAAGATCTGCAGGTGGAGAACTGTCCAATCTACAGCATCAGACTGATGTAATTTCAGTTGAGCCGTGGAAGGGCGCAGTGAGACGCCAACAGAGGAATAGCTTAATTGGGAGAATTCAGGACAAATATGACGGAGCGAAATAATTGATGTGTGTTTTCTCAGTCCGGTGTTCACCATCAAAGCCCTGAAAGACAGACCTTGACTGTAAGAACCTTCACCTTCACCATCAAAGCCCTGAAAGACAGACCTTGACTGTAAGAACCTTCATCTTCACCATCAAAGCCCTGAAAGACAGACCTTGACTGTAAGAACCTTCACCATCAAAGCCCTGAAAGACAGACCTTGACTGTAAGAACCTTCACCATCAAAGCCCTGAAAGACAGACCTTGACTGTAAGAACCTTCACCATCAAAGCCCTGAAAGACAGACCTTGACTGTAAGAACCATCACCTTCACCATCAAAGCCCTGAAAGACAGACCTTGACTGTAAGAACCTTCACCTTCACCATTAAAGCCCTGAAAGACAGACCTTGACTGTAAGAACCTTCACCTTCACCATCAAAGCCCTGAAAGACAGACCTTGACTGTAAGAACCTTCACCTTCACCATCAAAGCCCTGAAAGACAGACCTTGACTGTAAGAACCTTCAGAAAACAATGGCAATAGAGGGTTAGAGATCTAACCATGTTACCACCACTGACAATGGCCACAACTATGTGCCCCATGTTCTCCTGGGCACACGCTGGTTGAATCAACGATGTTTCCGTTGAACCAACGTGGAATAGCAGTTGACTTCACCACTGTGCCCAGTGGGATAGTTTAATGGAAAAATCACTGGTATAAATTCAACTTTAAGGGGAGAGGGCTGAATAAGAGTGAGGATTCTTCAACACATAATACAGTTACAGTTTAGGATGTACAGTGCCTTGCGAAAGTATTCGGCCCCCTTGAACTTTGTGACCTTTTGCCACATTTCAGGCTTCAAACATAAAGATATAAAACTGTATTTTTTGTGAAGAATCAACAACAAGTGGGACACAATCATGAAGTGGAACGACATTTATTGGATATTTCAAACTTTTTTAACAAATCAAAAACTGAAAAATTGGGCGTGCAAAATTATTCAGCCCCTTTACTTTCAGTGCAGCAAACTCTCTCCAGAAGTTCAGTGAGGATCTCTGAATGATCCAATGTTGACCTAAATGACTAATGATGATAAATACAATCCACCTGTGTGTAATCAAGTCTCCGTATAAATGCACCTGCACTGTGATAGTCTCAGAGGTCCGTTAAAAGCGCAGAGAGCATCATGAAGAACAAGGAACACACCAGGCAGGTCCGAGATACTGTTGTGAAGAAGTTTAAAGCCGGATTTGGATACAAAAAGATTTCCCAAGCTTTAAACATCCCAAGGAGCACTGTGCAAGCGATAATATTGAAATGGAAGGAGTATCAGACCACTGCAAATCTACCAAGACCTGGCCATCCCTCTAAACTTTCAGCTCATACAAGGAGAAGACTGATCAGAGATGCAGCCAAGAGGCCCATGATCACTCTGGATGAACTGCAGAGATCTACAGCTGAGGTGGGAGACTCTGTCCATAGGACAACAATCAGTCGTATATTGCACAAATCTGGCCTTTATGGAAGAGTGGCAAGAAGAAAGCCATTTCTTAAAGATATCCATAAAAAGTGTTGTTTAAAGTTTGCCACAAGCCACCTGGGAGACACACCAAACATGTGGAAGAAGGTGCTCTGGTCAGATGAAACCAAAATTGAACTTTTTGGCAACAACGCAAAACGTTATGTTTGGCGTAAAAGCAACACAGCTCATGACCTGAACACACCATCCCTACTGTCAAACATGGTGGTGGCAGCATCATGGTTTGGGCCTGCTTTTCTTCAGCAGGGACAGGGAAGATGGTTAAAATTGATGGGAAGATGGATGGAGCCAAATACAGGACCATTCTGGAAGAAAACCTGATGGAGTCTGCAAAAGACCTGAGACTGGGACGGAGATTTGTCTTCCAACAAGACAATGATCCAAAACATAAAGCAAAATCTACAATGGAATGGTTCAAAAATAAACATATCCAGGTGTTAGAATGGCCAAGTCAAAGTCCAGACCTGAATCCAATCGAGAATCTGTGGAAAGAACAGAAAACTGCTGTTCACAAATGCTCTCCATCCAACCTCACTGAGCTCGAGCTGTTTTGCAAGGAGGAATGGGAAAAAAATTCAGTCTCTCGATGTGCAAAACTGATAGAGACATACCCCAAGCGACTTACAGCTGTAATCGCAGCAAACGGTGGCGCTACAAAGTATTAACTTAAGGGGGCTGAATAATTTTGCACGCCCAATTTTTCAGTTTTTGATTTGTTAAAAAAGTTTGAAATATCCAATAAATGTCGTTCCACTTCATGATTGTGTCCCACTTGTTGTTGATTCTTCACAAAAAAGTACAGTTTTATATCTTTATGTTTGAAGCCTGAAATGTGGCAAAAGGTCGCAAAGTTCAAGGGGGCCGAATACTTTCGCAAGGCACTGTATGACCTGTGTGTATTAAAGTGTTTTGTTGAGGCTTACAGCGTGTGATGTTGCTCTGCTGTTGCTATGTTAATCTCCCACGTGGAATGACTTAATACCACACACAGACACACAAGCACACATGCACACCTACACACCTAAACACACACACACGCACACACAAAGAAACACACAGACTGTGTAGTAAATACACAAACACATTCACCTTTCCCTTGCAGCTATTTCAGCTTAGCCACCAACACATTAAAGGCCAAACAACATTACAACCATTTACTAAACAAACGTATTATTAGCTTTCAAATCTTTGAGGACTGCTTATTTGCCAGTGGCAAGAATTTACACTGCCGCAGCTGATATCAAGCAGTTTATGATTCATTATCCTGGATTACTGTAGGGTAATTAAACAGTCTGGATATAAAAAAGAAAAAAGCCTTTAGACAGGATGAGAACAGGATATCAGGGCTCTACAGCGCAACCATTTAACTAAATATTTTGCTGTGCGACCTGGAACTTTTATTTAGGAGCACCAGTGTTTCTAGGAAAATTCAAGATTCTAGCTTTAATATAAGAAATAGTTGTCATTGTGTTCCTAAACATCTCTTCTATGAGACTACATTTTTCAATTTAGGCACACGCAGGGATGTCAGAGTAGAGCCCTGGATATATCTGTTTGGTTTCTGTCGCGAAGCCAACTGAGTGCAGAGCTGAGTCTGACAGCTGCCTGGTGCTTGCCTTGATGTGTGAAAAGGTACGCTTTGTAACCAGCGCTACCTTGGCATGTCTAATCTGAGGAGATGGATCGAGGTCACTAACAGCAGCCTAGTGCCGTCTCCTCCTAGCTCCATGTAGGTTCCATGGTTCCACGGAGCCTCTTGAGACCAGGCTAACTAACTGGGACTGGCTGTGGAGTCATCTCCTTTTTTCCATGAATATCATTATTCAGCTGAGCTCAGATTACATACAGACCGACCAGCAATGGTCCTCTGTACTACACCTGCTCCATCCTAACCCTCCCTTTACAGCCACATAAACACACACACACACAGGAATGCACACACACAAGCAACACACACACACACACACACACACACACACACACACACACACACACACACACACACACACACACACACACACACACACGCTTCTCAGCAGGTGAATCTGTTGTCCAGTGTGAGCGATGAAAAGGCAATAGGTTGTTTTTTTCATCAGGTAATCAGTCTGATGGAGAAGGAAATGTTTGCAGCATCCCTCTACAGCTCTGTATCTACAGGGTTTGCAGCATCCCTCTACAGCTCTGTATCTACAGGGTTTGCAGCATCCCTCTACAGCTCTGTATCTACAGGGTTTGCAGCATCCCTCTACAGCTCTGTATCTACAGGGTTTGCAGCATCACTCTACAGCTCTGTATCTACAGGGTTTGCAGCATCCCTCTACAGCTCTGTATCTACAGGGTTTGCAGCATCACTCTACAGCTCTGTATCAACAGGGTTTGCAGCATCACTCTACAGCTCTGTATCAACAGGGTTTGCAGCATCACTCTACAGCTCTGTATCTACAGGGTTTGCAGCATCACACTACAGCTCTGTATCAACAGGGTTTGCAGCATCACGCTACAGCTCTGTATCTACAGGGTTTGCAGCATCACTCTACAGCTCTGTATCTACAGGGTTCGCAGTATCACACTACAGCTCTTTCTCCAGAGGGTTTGTCAGTCTCAAATAGATGACTGTCAGCAGGCACAGATGTGTCATGTTTCTGGCCTCAGTTGTCTTTCACCATCCCTCGCTCTCTCTGCCACTTTATTATCATTCCTCTCAGTCCCTTTTTGAGATTCTGCTGGGTTTCACTCTTCTCTTTCCCTCTCCTACTCCAGGGCAAATAACAGCATCTGGTTACTGGCTGGCTGACGCCCAGCTGACAGTTATACCGAGGGCAGTGGCCCTTGAAGAACTTTAAACAGTTACCGTCTGCCTGCTCTCTGCGGTAGTGCTCCTCTTCAGCTCTCCACAGAGAGTCTCTGGTGAGTTTCTCCTCTCTATAACAACAAATGTGGGTTGTGGAACATCTCACAGAGAGAGTCCAGTGTGTGCTGTGCAATCTCTTCTATCACTTTCTCTCTGTTTCTCTTCCTCTCCCTCTCTTTGTCTCTCACTCCTGCCCAGAAAGCCCAGACTCTCTCTATCTACTGCTCACAGACACATTGACTGCTCGTCTGTTCCTACTCAATTTTCTTATCAAGATTGAGTTAAACTGAGCAATGATTGTACTGATAAACAATAGGGGTGTTACGGAACCCTGAAGTGGCTAGTAATTCACTGCATTCCTGGAAGGGTCACTCTTACTCGTGTTTATCCACAGTGGCTGCAGTAGCCTACAGTATATGTTGACCAGGAACATATAGCCTACATGTTGACCAGGAAAATATCAGCTGAACACAGGTATTCACAGCTCTGGTCACTGGGACACTATACTAGACTCAGGTATTCATAGCTCTGATCA
>NC_056454.1:41340477-41375477 GCF_018296145.1 Oncorhynchus tshawytscha
GCAGTACGTGTATGAAATCGACTGACACTGCTCTTTTGTACCAGTTCATATCAACAAAACACAGTGGCCTGTAGTGCTAATAGGAGTATCATACTGTCTGACTCTGAGCAGACTGACCCTGCTCTTTTGTACCAGTTCACTACCCACTCAGTCAGTCTTCCACTAGCTTCCCTTAGCAAGGCCACAGCCACTAACCTAAAAAAAACGACAGAGCTGCTACACTGATCTGAGGGGAAACATTTGTCTCTCTGTCTAATCTCAGTGAAATGGTTGGTTGACCCAAGATGACATAGTGCCAAAACAACCTCAAATCAGGGCATTGGTTGCAGGTTGAGCAGACTCAGACACCATGGTTGTATCCCAAAGGGCACCCTATTCCCTATTATAGTGCACTACTTTTGACTAGGGCCTGGCACCCTATTCCCTATATAGTGCACTACTTTTGACCAGGGCCTGGCACCCTATTCCCTATATAGTGCACTACTTTTGACCACAGCCGTATCAGAATAGGGTTCCATTTGGTATGCGGACTATATTTATATAGTCACTCCAATTGTAGAACAGTATTCGATTCAGACTTTCTCAGTATTATGAAGCACAACACAAAATAAAGTGGGAGACGTGTTGAGAAGTCAATGCTACTGTGACGGCGGGACACAATGCAAATAGTCCAGGTAGCCATTTGATGACCTGTTCAGGAGTCTTATGGATTGAGGGTAAATGCTGTTGAGAAACCTTTTTGTCCTAGACTTGGCGGTCCAGTACCGCTTTCCATGCGGTAGCAGGGAGAACAGTCTATGACTGGGGTGGCTGGGATCTTTGACAATTTTTAGGGCCTTTCTCTGACACCGCCTGGTGTAGAGGTCCTGGATGGCAGGCAGCTTAGACCCAGTGATGTACTGGGCCGTACGCACTACCCTCTGTAGTGCTTTGCGGTCGGAGGCCGAGCAGTTGCCGTACTAGGCAGTGATGCAACCAGTGATGCAACCATGCTCTCAATGTTGCAGCTGTAGAACCTTTTGAGGATCTGAGGACCCATGCCAAATCTTTTCAGTCTCCCGAGGGGGAATAAGTTTTGTCGTACCCTCTCCACGACTGTCTTGGTGTGTTTGGACAATTCTAGTTTGTTGGTGATGTGGACACCAAGGAACTTGAAGCTCTCAACCTGTTCCACCACAGCCCCGTCGATGAGAATGGGGGTGTGCTCGGTCCTCTTTTTCATGTAATCCACAATCATCTCCTTTGTCTTGATTACGTTGAGGGATAGGTTGCTATTCTGGCACCACCCGGCCAGGTCTATGACCTCCTCCCTATAGGCTGTCTCGTCGTTGTCGGTGATCAGGCCTACTACTGTCTGCAAACTTAATGATGGTGTTGGATTTGTGCGTAGCCATGCAGTCATGGGTGAACAGGAAGCACAGGAAGGGACTGAGCACACACCCCTGAGGGGCTCCAGTGTTGAGGATCAGTGTGGCAGATGTGTTGCTACATACCCTCACCACCTGGGGGGCGGCCCGTCAGGAAGTCCAGGATCCAGTTGCAGAGGGAGGTGTTTAGTCCCAGGATCCTTAGCTTAGTGATGCGCTTTGAGGGCACTATGGTGTTGAACGCTGAGTTCTAGTGAATGAATAGCATTCTCACATAAGTGTTCCTTTTGTCCAGGTGGGAAAGGGCAGTGGGGAGTGCAATAGAGATTGTATCATCTGTGGATCTGTTTGAGCGGTATACAAATTGGAGTGGGTCTAGGGTTTCTGGGATAATGGTGTTAATTAATGTGAGCCATTACCAGCCTTTCAAAGCACTTCATGGCTACGGATGTTAGTGCTACGGGTCTGTAGTCATTTAGGCAGGTTACCTTAGTGTTAATGGGCACAGGGACTATAGTGGTCTGCTTGAAGCATGTTGGTGTTACAGGTTCAATCAGGGACATGTTGAAAATGTCAGTGACAACACCTGCCAGTTGGTCAGCACATGCCCAGATCACACGTCTTGGCAATCCGTCTGGCCTAGTGGCCTTGTGAATGTTGACCTGTTTAAAGGTCTTACTCAAGTCGGCTACGGGAGCATGATCACACAGTCGTCCGAAACAGCTGATGCTCTCATGCATGCCTCAGTGTTGCTTGCCTCGATGCAAGCATAGAAGTGATTTAGCTCGTCTGGTAGGCTCGTGTCACTGGGCAGCTCACGGCTGTGCTTCCCTTTGTAATCTGTAGTGGTTTTCAGGCCCTGCCACAACCCACAAGTGTCGGAGCCAGTGTAGTAGGATTCAATCTTAGCCCTGTAATGGCGCTTGCATGTTCGATGGTTTGTCAGAGGACATAGCAGGATTTCTTATAAGATTCCAGGTTAGAGTCCCGCACCTTGAAAGCGGCAGCTCTACCCTTTAGCTCAGTCGGAATGTTGCCTGTAATCCATGGCTTCTGGTTGGGGTATGTACGTACAGTCACTGTAGGGACGACATCCTCGATGCACTTATTGATAAAGCCAGTGATTGATGTGGTGTACTCCTCAATGCCATCGGAAGAATCCCGGAACATGTTCCAGTCTATGATAGCAAAGCAGTCCTGTAGTTTAGCATCTGCTTCATCTGATCACCTTTCCATACACCGAGTCACTGGTACTTCCTGGTTACATTTTTGCTTGTAAGCAGGAACGAGGATAGAATTATGGTCAGATTTGCCAAATGGAGATCGAGGGAGAGCTTTGTACGCATCTGTGTGTGTGGAGTAAAATCTAGAGACTTCCTTAGATTTTGTGCACCAGTTGTTGATTACAAATATACAGAGACCGCCCCCTTCATCTGTGCTGTTCTGTCTATCCGGTGCAGCATATATGCTAGCTGAATGTTTTCCATGTTGTCATTCAGCCACGATTCGGTGAAACATAAAATATTCATTTTTGATGTACCGAAGGTATGATATTCGTGATCGTAACTCTCTAATTTATTGTCCAATGATTGTACATAGGCAAGTAATATTGATGGCAAGGGAAGATTTCCCACTCGCCGTTGGCGGATCCTTACGAGGCACTGTGTCCTCTATACCTACATCTCTTTCTCTTTCCAATGAAGGGGATTTCGGCCTTGTTGGGTGTCTGAAGTAAATCCTGTGCTTCCTGCTTGTTAAAGAAAAAATCTTAGTCTAATCCGAGGTGAGTGATCGCTGTCCTGATATCCAGAAGCTTAATTTTGCCATAAGATATGGTGGCAGAAACATTATGTACAAAATAAGTTACAAATAACGTGAAAATAAACACATAATAGCACAATTGGTTAGGCGCCTGTAAAACGGCTGCTATTTCTTCCTGCGCTATCTTACATTGTAAGCATACAGTCACACACTAAATCACACCAGCAATGTCTAATTAATCCGCCTAATGTTGGAAATTACTATTTCATTTTCCTTTGGATGATAGTACCAGTAATTATATAACACAACCAATGTCCCCTCTAAACTGCACGCGTGGGCGGGTGACCGCACACCTCCTCCAGGACTGCCACGCAGAAAACAAAGTTTTAAAAATCCGATGCGTTTCGGCTGCATGGCCTTCGGCTGCATAGGCTATTGGCTACTCTCTAAAACTGTAAGAGTACAACCCAAGTGTTCACTGTAAACGCACGCCGGAAGTTGCACAAAATTCTCACAATGTTCAAGTTTTGTAAGACCTAAAATGCGCTCAGATGGAACATTGAACACAACACTTTGGTTATCTATCGCGCTGCTGAGAACACACACGGGGAGTAGCTAAATAAATGTACTGTTATGAAATGCTTTACAGTATCTTTAAATCAACTGATGAACGCTGAGGACAAGCTATAAATGCAAATTAACCGTTTATTTGCGATGTTTGGCCATTTCCAAAGCAACCTTTGACGTTGAACATAACATATAGCCTGTTAAAGTCCAAAATGGTCTTGTCATATAGTTTTACCTGTAATTACGGTGGTCTAACTATCAGATCCGCAATACACCCTATCTGATCTAGTCATGTCAGTGAGTGTCAAAGAGTCTAACATCCTAAATGGATGATTCTGACTTTTTAATTTTCCTGCAGCCCAAAAAAACTGCTGAAGTGGTGAAAGTGAAAGATCATTAACTGGAGGATGGAGGATGGGACTCCCATTTTGATACCTGAGCCACACCTATCCTCTCAGCCCAAGGTAGTTTTATTATCTCCCTCTGCAACAGCAAAAAGTAGTGCCCCCCACTCCACACTGATTGGATGTTCAACTCAATCATAGGTGTAGAGTAGCCAATCAGTTACTTGGAGAAGTTTGAGACATTGTTTCATCATAAACCCTTGTGTTCCACCCACCCATAAGGCTTTCACACAAACAAACCTCAAGTTGCACATTCCTCATTGACTCATCATAGCAACATGTATTTGTGTACAATATAGTCACTTTTCATTACTCTGTCCTTCATTTTGAGGGGGGGTGAAAACTGAGAGACAGAGAGAATGAAAGTAGCCTTTGCCAAGTCTCATCTTGTCTTTTTCAAGTCTCATCTTGTCTCTGCTGTCTTATAGTCTCTGCCTCGTCTTAGATGAGAGGAGGGAGGGATGAGAGGAGGGAGGAATAAGAGGAGGGAGGGATGAGAGGAGGGAGGAATAAGAGGAGGGAGGAATAAGAGGAGGGAGGGATAAGAGGAGGGAGGGATAAGAGGAGGGAGGGATAAGAGGAGGGAGGGATAAGGAGGGAGGATAAGAGGAGGGAGGGATGAGAGGAGGGAGGGATAAGAGGAGGGAGGGATGAGAGGAGGGAGGGATGAGAGGAGGGAGGGATAAGAGGAGCGAGGGATAAGAGGAGGGAGGGATGAGAGGAGGGAGGGATAAGAGGAGGGAGGGATAAGAGGAGGAAGGGATAAGAGGAGGGAGGGATAAGAGGAGGGAGGAATAAGAGGAGGGAGGGATGAGAGGAGGGAGGGATGAGAGGAGGGAGGGATGAGAGGAGGGAGGGATAAGAGGAGGAGGGATAAGAGGAGGGAGGGATAAGGGGAGGGAGGGATAAGGGGAGCGAGGGATAAGAGGAGCGAGGGATGAGGAGAGAGGGACAAGAGGAGGGAGGGATGAGGAGAGAGGGATAAGAGGAGGGAGGGATGAGGAGAGAGGGATAAGAGGAGGGAGGGATGAGAGGAGAGAGGGATAAGAGGAGGGAGGGATAAGAGGAGGGAGGGATAAGAGGAGGGAGGGATGAGAGGAGGGAGGGATAAGAGGAGGGAGGGATAAGAGGAGGGAGGGATGAGAGGAGGGAGGGATAAGAGGAGGGAGGGATGAGAGGAGGGAGGGATAAGAGGAGGGAGGGATAAGAGGAGAGAGGGATAAGAGGAGAGAGGGATAAGAGGAGAGAGGGATAAGAGGAGGGAGGGATAAGAGGAGGGAGGGATAAGAGGAGGGAGGGATAAGAGGAGAGAGGGATAAGAGGAGGGAGGGATAAGAGGAGGGAGGGATAAGAGGAGGGAGGGATAAGAGGAGGGAGGGATAAGAGTGACAGTCAGAGAATAAAAGAAGAAAGGGTCAGAGAAGTTTTTATAAATTAAAAAAGGAATAACAAATCGATTTGGTCAAATATCAAACACAAGCCCTGCATTTCAGAGAATCTCAGTCAACAACATGTGGTGAGCCATGGAGTATCAGTAAGAATGGTCATTTAAAATTAACTGTACCACAGGGCAGATAAATCACACCACAACAATGTCCTCATAACAACAGCCACATGATCTTCTGCCTAGCCATGGTCTGACATTGATCTGATCATGGGCTTGTCATGATCAACATTAATCACTAAAACTATAGAGTCAACTAATGCCATTTTCTGGAAAAGGTCTCTATGTAACATGTAAACCCAGTTGTTGACCTCATTATGCCCATGATGAGAGCCGATAAAACTTCTCTATGGTTATTGTTTGTGTACATGCACAGAATATAGCCATTTCCATCATATAGAAAGCTAATCGGGGAGGTATGTGTCACAGCCCTGGTTGAAGGACTGAAGGACCCTTAACTCTATCTGAGAGAGAGGTGCCCAGTGATGGCCTTCAAATGGAGTGTAAATTACTGTGCTGTGTAAAGAGCAGTTGTCTGTGTGTCAGAGAAGGCCACTGTCTCAAGGATTCAGACGGCTCCAAAAAACATTTGCTTCTCACCTTAGTTCTAAATTCTCTATTCTAAATTCTCTATTCTAAATTCTCTATTCTAAATTCTCTATTCTAAATTCTCTCAACCCATAGCTGGAAACTTATTTCTCAAATGAATATTGAATTACCAAGCCACAAAAGAATAACCAATTATATAGCAGCTTAATTGATATGTGAGGGAGCACTGAGTAAAGGACAGTAGCCTGCACCTGTTTGGATGACTAACAATACCCACCCGTACACCTTCTATTTCTACAGGAATCAATCTATCCTGTCCAGAAACTGCTCTCAGGTCTGCCGTTGTCTTTTCATCTCCTCAATATCAACAACCCAAAAATAACATACAGGTACGTTAAGGGAACAGAGTTTTCTCCGGAGGCCAAATTGGAGCACAGCGAAATGCATTTGCAGGTAACAAATAAGCCTGTAACACAAGGCTTGAGCCAGGTCATTGGTAACACAAGGCTTGAGCCAGACCATTGGTAACACAAGGCCTGAGCCAGACCACTGGTAACACAAGGCCTGAGCCAGACCATTGGTAACACAAGGCTTGAGCCAGGCCATTGGTAAACACAAGGCCTGAGCCAGACCCCTGGTAACACAAGATGTCAGCCAGGCTGTTGGTAACACAAGGCCTGAGCCAGACCACTGGTAACACAAGGCCTGAGCCAGACCACTGGTAACACAAGGCTTGAGCCAGGCCATTGGTAACACAAGGCCTGAGCCAGACCACTGGTAACACAAGGCCTGAGCCAGGTCATTGGTAACTGATACCATATACTGCCCATTGATCAATACCTATTGGTGATTTCTCTGGGATGTTTTATACAGATCTATCTGTGGATGCAGAGAAAGTTGGCTCTATGCACTCTCAGCATCTTCCCACAGCAGGCTCAAATATTGAGACATAGAACATGAACGTGCTGGGATGTTTCGAGTGCAGGGAAGGAGGGACGTTTCAACTTTATGTGTGCAAAGAGAGAAAATACTTTTATTCTTAAAAAGTGTGACAAAGTGTATACGTGCAAAGGTGTTTTAATGAGCTATACTTTCCCTCTGGATTTGATGGAGTAAGACATGCTTCTCTCGTGCTGATAAGGTGGTGCATAAGGTGGTTGTGGAGGTGGGATAAGGGAAAGGGGGAAACCTAGTCAGTTGTACAACTGAAATGTGAGCCATGTCATACAGAATGTAGGTAGCACCTGCTCACTGAGTGAGAAACGTCAGCAGCACGGTGACCGGTTGGGAGTGAGAGGGTCACACACAGCCCCAGTGATAACAAGGCCATCTTAAGTGGGTGTGAAATTCTGCACCTCCTCTTTGGGGATGTGGGCCATCACAACCACACTATGTTGGTCTCATTAGGCAACCTCACCACCCCCATCATCCTCACCCTCTACCCTTCCTTCCTCCAGATATCTGTCTTCACACCACTCTGTCACTTTATCTGTTCAGACAGCAGAGGAGTGGTGTATAGGGACTGTGCTGATAAAAGAGGAAGCAAGGATTAGCTGGTCCTATAAAACGTTAAGACACATTATAGCACTTTTATTATTAGCTCTATCAAATGCACAACCAAAAGCATGTCAACACTAGACTTTTCATCTCCCATTAAATTGGTCTCAGGAGGTCTGGTCTTAGTGTGGGAAGTCCCTGACTAGACGCATAGCTCTCTAAGCGACAGTGACTGCTGATGCTGTTGTTGGAGCACTGCTCTCTCTGTTGATAGGAGCATTACCAGGGCCTACTGGGATCGCAGCGCGCCCCTCATAAAACCTAATTGGGCGGAACAAACAACATGTCAGATCAGAGATAAATCTGGTTTAATGCTCCAACAGCTTCCATCCACTCAGACAGGAGAGAGACATTGGCCATTCCTGATGCTGAGGGATAGATAGCCTATCATCCCCTTGACAACTGCCTTTAAGCCCTGACTGTCCCTGAGGACCCATGCCAAATCTTTTCAGTCTCCTGAGAGGGAATAGGTTTTGTCGTATCCTCTTCACGACTGTCTTGGTGTGAACAGGATGACCAGAGTACTTATCGGGAGAGAGAGAGAGAGAGGGAATCAGGATTGCCAGACTACTCATCAAATCGTGGACCAACACCTCAGCACAGCAGCTGCCAGTACCTTGGACGTAAGAGGGTCAACAACATGTACACATGTGCCTTTGACTAAATGTACAGAACACAGCGTCTGTCTCTCACGCTCCAGGTGGTCGTATACAGATGAACACACAGGTGAATACATCATGAACTACTGAGCACGCCACACAGCACACACAGACAGTCACATGGTGTAGGCCTATCGCAGGGACATAAGAGTGAACATTTGTGCACTGATGACGGATAACTTTGTTGTTTTGACAACCGAGAACGATTACAGCTATTTTTATCTGCTTTAAACTCTGAATAAAACATATTATGGAGCAGTTCTTTTGACTGCCATGAGGAGATTAGCATTAGTTGGCAGGCTAGGAGGTCATGAAGAGGCTGATTTGGTGCTTTTAGAGGACTTTTAGCTGGCTGGGTCGGTCAGTGGGCCTCTATGGATGTTTGACCTAGGCATTTAACAGTCTGGTGGGATCAATCCGGTGGATTTGTGGTGGGATTATACACATAATCCCTCGAGAAGTGTCTGTGATCAGGGTGTGGCTGGGAAAAGGATCGGGTCCTAACCACACTCTTTGTGTGTCCATTACTGAGTTGTTGTCCCATAGAGGAGCATTGCATTTGACTGAGACACAGAATCGACGGAAGGAAAGCTGTATACACTATGGTGGAATGCATCAGATGATTGTTTATTCAATGTGTCAATGTGTTTGTGTCCGTCCCTATTCAAATAAACCATAAATAGGCAAATACAGTACATTAATACAATGACTTAGACAATGACTTAGACATCCCCCTCCCATGCTGTACATCCCTTTGGATTGGGACAAGTGAAGCGCGTATTGAAGAACACATCCCCTATGGCATCCCCTCTACATCCCATAAACCGCTAAAGCCCTCCAGCCATTAAATCGGCTGCTGTATCTAATCAGCACACTCAGTCCACTCAGTTGCCATGAGTGACCTTTGACTGCAGGGCCACATAAACGCTTACAGCTGCAATATGTAACTTTTTGAGCAACCCAAACAATTTCACATAGAAAATATGAGTTATAGATCAGTCATCCTCATTGAAAGCAAGTCTAAGAAGCTGTAAATCTGTTCAACGTCCGATATTTCTATGCTTCCCTCTTTTAAATTTCATTTTTGTGTCTGTTACTTTCGGTTATGTCCACCAGCTTCAAACAGCTGAAAATACAATATTGTTGGTTATGGAAGAAATATCTCATAGCAGTTTAGATAGTACAATGATTCACTAATACCTGCTTGTTTTATAAACTGAAATTAGGCAAAATATTAACATTTCTGCATATTGAACCGATAAGTAGGCGGAGAGGGTCAAATGATGAGTTATATGACTTATAGAAATGAAAGGATTTATACAGATTCACCTGACCTGAACTTGAAGTCAACATTAGACTAAGCAATGGATTCAATCCATAGCCATGAAAATCAGCGCTTTAAAGCAATTTATATTTAAATACAATGGCACAGCTTCTGCGGAGACTGCATTCACAGGAAACGCTGCACATGTTGTCTCAATCTAGCACCAAATCCCATTAGAAATGGTGTATGATTGTGTCCTAATCCCTCCATATAGCCGCTCTACACAGTAACCAGATTCTTTATGCCACTGTTTGACACCAGGCCATGCTGGTCTGGTCTGTGACCTGATGAGATCCTATGGGGGAAACTGGTGGTGTCCTCGGAACAGAACCAATAACCTGAAGTGATGTTTTTCTATTTATTCTCTATAACTTTCTCAGAATCTGGCTAATTTGCAAGTGACATGGTCTAACACTGCTTTATATTCAATAAGACTGATCTACATACTGTAGCAACAAAAAATCCATTATAATTCGTCATAAGTTAAAGCTCATCGAACAAAGTCTAACTGTGTCGACTATTGCAGCAGAACAACTGTGAATTTTCAAGAGGAAACAGATTATGAATAGTCTATTGCCGTGAGAAATAAGACAGTGATTAATCACTGTGACATTTCCATGGCCTTAGAAAATATTTAATCACCACGGCTGAAGCAAAATGGTCATGACTTCTCGCAGCATGCATAAAGAAAGCACTTAATAAACACGTCATAGGATAGGTACAAACACATCCTCGGAGGGACGGCAATGTATTTATCAAACTACAATAAAAAAAGGAAGAGAATGCTTCTCTGTGTTCTAGAATCAGAAGAACCAGAGAGGGAGGGGAAGAGGGCACAATTCCACCACAGCTCCAAGATAAGTACCACGGAGAGGATGGCGAGTAATGTTGAAACAAGGCCTGCGGCCCCACCAGACCGGTCACACTCATTAGTCAAACACTGACTGTTCAATCACCACCACACATAATCTGCAGTGTGAGAATGACTAGACTGCTTGTCCATGTTGTGTCACCCCTACCATTATGAACATGGCTGGTTCTTCTGATTCTAGAACACAGAGAAGCATTCTCTTCCTTTTTTTAGTACCTCAATTACCTCGTACCCCTGCATATCGACTCGGTACTGGTACTCCCTGTATATAGCCATGTTATTACCTCGTACCCCTGCATATCGACTCGGTACTGGTACTCCCTGTATTTAGCCATGTTATTACCTCGTACCCTGCATATCGACTCGGTACTGGTACTCCCTGTATATAGCCATGTTATTACCTCGTACCCCTGCATATCGACTCGGTACTGGTACTCCCTGTATATAGCCATGTTATTACCCCCTGCATATCGACTCAGTACTGGTACCCTGCATATTGACGACTCGGTACTGGTACTCCCTGTATATAGCCATGTTATTACCTCATACCCCTGCATAACGACTCGGTACTGGTACTCCCTGTATATAGCCATGTTATTACCTCGTACCCCTGCATATCGACTCAGTACTGGTACTCCCTGTATATAGCCATGTTATTACCTCGTACCCCTGCATATCGACTCGAGTACTGGTACTCCCTGTATATAGCCATGTTATTACCTCGTACCCCTGCATATCGACTCGGTACTGGTACTCCCTGTATATAGCCATGTTATTACCTCTCGCATATCCCCTGCATATCGTTATTACTCGGTACTGGTACTGGCCCTGTATATAGCCATGTTATTACCTCGCATATCGACCCCTGCATATCGACTCGGTACTGGTACTCCCTGTATATAGCCATGTTATTACCTCGTACCCCTGCATATCCCTGCATATCGACCTCGTACCCCTGCATATCGACTGGTACTGGTACCCTGTATATAGCCATGTTATTACCTCGTACCCCTGCATATCGACTCGGTACTGGTACTCCCTGTATATAGCCATGTTATTACCTCGTACCCCTGCATATCGACTCGGTACTGGTACTCCCTGTATATAGCCATGTTATTACCTCGTACCCCTGCTCATCGACTCGGTACTGGTACTCCCTGTATATAGCCATGTTATTACCTCGTACCCCTGCATATCGACTCAGTACTGGTACTCCCTGTATATAGCCATGTTATTACCTCGTACCCCTGCATATCAACTCAGGACTGGTACTCCTGTATATAGCCATGTTATTACCTTGTACTCCTGCACATTGACTCAGTACTGGTACTCCCTGTATATAGCCATGTTATTACCTCGTACCCCTGCATATCAACTCAGGACTGGTACTCCCTGTATATAGCCATGTTATTACCTCGTACCCCTGCACATCGACTCAGTACTGGTACTCCCTGTATATAGCCATGTTATTACCTCGTACCCCTGCATATCAACTCAGGACTGGTACTCCCTGTATATAGCCATGTTATTACCTCGTACCCCTGCATATCAACTCAGGACTGGTACTCCCTGTATATAGCCATGTTATTACCTCGTACCCCTGCATATCAACTCAGGACTGGTACTCCCTGTATATAGCCATGTTACTTTTACTCGTCAGTGTAATTAATTATTTACTTTGTATTTATCATTTGTGTTTTTATTTTTTTATCTGTATCTTTAACTCTGCATTTTTGGAAAAGGACCCTTAAGTAAACACTTCACTATAAATCTACACCTGTTATTTACAAAGCTGATAAATACCATTTGATTTGATTTGATTTGGTGTGCTGAGAGGATAGGGGGAACTGTGAAATGTTACATCTGGCATGTGAGCAGGCTAACAACTTCCTGTCGAGGGCACTGAGTCACTGCTTTCCTACGATGACCAGCTGAGACAGTCTGTCTGTCTAATAGTGACACTACAATTTCCAGGAATCAGTCCTGGATTGTTGAGCTACTAACAAGATGACCATATCATACCTTGTTTGATTAACAGATACTAGTTATAGGTTTTACTCACTACAGGCACTGTAAACCATTGTTGAGCTATTTAAACACAGCATTCTCCAAGCCTGGTTAAACCACTCAAAATTGCTCATTCAGTCTGGTTTAACCAGGCTAGCATTCTTCAGGAATCAGCCCTGGGATTGTTGAGCTACATTACTGATTAGGTTCCACTTTCTCACGTTATATTACAGTACTGTTTCCATTACATTTACCAGGTATTCACTAAGGGATTGTTTGGTGTCAGCGGGGAATTTCTGTTACTTACTAAAACTAACTCAACATAATTGGTTTACCTTGTTTGACTACAGTTTTTTTCTGAATGTTTAAACACTGACAGTGATTCTTGAAGCACTATCTCTGAAACCATTAACACTTGTAGCCAATGCATTTACCAAGTGTGCTAAACTGAATGCACGTTCTCTGCTTTACACTCAGTTTTTCATTTTATATACACACTTTCTGCAAAACTGTAAACATTGGTCTCTACATTGCTACACTATTTTGCCAATTGCCTTTCCCCATTGACACATGTGAAAACACTTTTAGATAATGAGTTCACTTACAAATCAGAGCTTGAACACTATAAATAGGCCACAGGTAAACATTTGGTTAAGACAACAATGGAGGCCAATATTGGACAGAGAGTAAGAGGGGTGAGAAATAGAGGAGGAGGAGGAGGAGGAGGAAGAGGGGGACGATGAGGATGAGGACGAGGAGATGAAGAAGTAAGAGGAGGAGGAGGAGGAGAAGGAAGGAAGAGGTGAAGTGGAACGGGGAAGAGGAAGAGCAACACAATAACTGATGAAATCAGAGTGACTGTGGTTGACCATGTTGTCAACCATGGGATGAGCATGAGGGATGCTGGGTAACGGGTTCAACCAAATCTGAGCCGCTATACTGTTGCAGGTATCATCCGGATATTTCGAAATGAGAACCGGTAAGTAGCTGTAAGTGCTGTAGTCTTAATGGTACAGTAATATGTACTGTACTTTCATAATGAGAAGGATCTATCACTTAAACCCTTCAAATGTTTTTACACAACTGCAAGGAAACCAGCATCTGGTGGAAGAGTTGGACTGTTCATCCCAGAGCAGGAGACCCACATTGTAAATATGGTCATTAGACCCAGAGAACTGCAGCGCCACATAACGGCAGATAACACCTATTCCAAAACGTCAACAGAGTCTCTCTGCCCTGTGTCGTCTATTGAAACAGAGTGAGTCTCTCTGCCCTGTCTCGTCTACGGAGACAGAGTGAGTCTCTCTGCCCTGTGTCGTCTACTGAAACAGAGTGGGTCTCTCTGCCCTGTGTCGTCTACTGAAACAGAGTGAGTCTCTCTGCCCTGTGTCGTCTACTGAAACAGAGTGAGTCTCTCTGCCCTGTGTCGTCTACTGAAACAGAGTGAGTCTCTCTGCCCTGTGTCGTCTACTGAAACAGAGTGAGTCTCTCTGCACTGTGTCGTCTACTGAAACAGAGTGAGTCTCTCTGCACTGTGTCGTCTACGGAGACAGAGTGAGTCTCTCTGCCCTGTGTCGTCTACTGAAACAGAGTGGGTCTCTCTGCCCTGTGTCGTCTACTGAAACAGAGTGAGTCTCTCTGCCCTGTGTCGTCTACTGAAACAGAGTGAGTCTCTCTGCCCTGTGTCGTCTACTGAAACAGAGTGAGTCTCTCTGCCCTGTGTCGTCTACTGAAACAGAGTGAGTCTCTCTGCACTGTGTCGTCTACTGAAACAGAGTGAGTCTCTCTGCCCTGTCTCGTCTACGGAGACAGAGTGAGTCTCTCTGCCCTGTGTCGTCTACTGAAACAGAGTGGGTCTCTCTGCCCTGTGTCGTCTACTGAAACAGAGTGAGTCTCTCTGCCCTGTGTCATCTACTGAAACAGAGTGAGTCTCTCTGCCCTGTGTCGTCTACTGAAACAGAGTGAGTCTCTCTGCCCTGTGTCGTCTACTGAAACAGAGTGAGTCTCTCTGCACTGTGTCGTCTACTGAAACAGAGTGAGTCTCTCTGCACTGTGTCGTCTACTGAAACAGAGTGAGTCTCTCTGCACTGTGTCGTCTACTGAAACAGAGTGAGTCTCTCTGCACTGTGTCGTCTACTGAAACAGAGTGAGTCTCTCTGCACTGTGTCGTCTACTGAAACGCAATAGAATTAGGATGAAGCAGCTGCACAGAGTCCCTTTCGAAACAAACTGAATATAAATATGAATATGTGATTCTATCAAATCAAATTTTATTTGTCACATACACATGGTTAGCAGATGTTAATGCGAGTGTAGTGAAATGCTTGTGCTTCTAGTTCCGACAATGCAGTAACATCTAACGAGAAATCTAAACTAACAATTTAAAAAATGCTTGGTACCGGATTGGTAGTGGATCTGGAAGTGTGTGGTGCTTCATCATATTGACTGATCCCTGTCTTTTCCTACTGCGCTACATTGTTTTGTCTTGTCTCTTTCAGAGAGTCATGGAGCTAGAAGCAGATGCAGTGCATCATAAGCTGATATATGTGGACGAGGCAGGTTTCATCCTTGAAAAAACAAGGGGCCGCAGCAGAAATATCATCAAACACTGTGCCATCATCA
The DNA here is from genome assembly GCF_018296145.1 of Oncorhynchus tshawytscha. Lineage (NCBI taxonomy): Eukaryota > Metazoa > Chordata > Actinopteri > Salmoniformes > Salmonidae > Oncorhynchus > Oncorhynchus tshawytscha. Next base: position 41,355,610 of record NC_056454.1, read on the forward strand.
ACGTCCCGGGACAAGGTGGTGGCAACACAACAATGTGTGCAGCTATTAGTCAAATTAGTCCTTCACCATCATGCAATCCTAGGTCCATACAACACTGCACACATTATCACATTTCTGGACACCCTCCACAACAGACTAATCCCTAATGACCAGGGCGCAGAGCAGCCCAGGTACGTTATCATCTGGGACAATCTTAGTTTCCACCAGGCTGCTGTGGCCCGTAATTGGTTCACAGGTCACCCACTTTTCATTGCACTCAATCACCCCTCTTCCTCTCCATTCTTGAATCCTATTGAAGAATTCTTCTCTGCATGGTGGAAGGTGTATGATCGCCCCACCAACGCATACCCCTTCTACAGGCAATAGAGGAGGCTTGTGGAGACATGGATCAGGGGTCATGCCATGCCTGGATATGGGACTCCTAGCTCAAGACAACATCGCATGTGATGTGGATGAAGTCTTCTGGCCAGACCCACAAAGAAGGTGAGATGTAGCCACATTTTTTATTTATTTTTATTTCGAGCACAATTTTTTTTGTTTCTTCTACAGTGCTTTTGTTGTTTGAGGAGTGTTAGAAGATTTAGGGAATTAAAAAAATAATATGTTTTCTCTGTATTTGTATTGACAGTGTGTTATGTTGGGAATACACATCCATACTTTACACATTTGGATACCTGTGTGTATGTGTGTTTACTACATGTATGACAACACTTTATTGCAAACTACTATGACCTGCGCACAGAAAAAGCAAACGCCACACGTGTTTTTCATTTATACTGTCAGTGCGTAGTTGGTGCTTCGTGTGCTTATTCAAATGAAGGCTTGTGTGTACTGTATTGATGCAAAAACACATTTTTTTTTAAGAATTTGAAGAGTTTTGCAAGAATTGTTTGCTTTTGCAAGAGATGTATAATGTTTTGCTGGTTTGGTGTTATGTTTAGTGGTTAGTATGTAGAGTTTTGCAAAAAATAGCCTATAGTTTCAAAGATAGTGCCTAAGCAATCAGAAAGAACTGTAACAGAGAGACTAGCTATAGGTGTACTCACTATGTGTCACGTTCTGACCATCGTTCGTATGTGTTTTCCTTGTTTTAGTGTTGGTCAGGACGTGAGCTGGGTGGGCATTCTGTTGTGTGTCTGGTTTGTCTATTTCTATGTTTGGCCTGATATGGTTCTCAATCAGAGGCAGGTGTTAGTCATTGTCTCTGATTGGGAACCATATTTAGGTAGCCTGTTTTGTGTTGGGTTTTGTGGGTGATTGTTCCTGTCTTTGTGTTTGCACCAGATAGGGCTGTTTCGGTTTTCACATTTCATTATTTTGTCGTTTCTTCATGTATAGTTTTTTCCTTCATTAAAATATCATGAATCATCATCACGCTGCATTTTGGTCCGATCCTTGTTCCACCTCTTCATCAGAGGAGGAGATAGAAGAGAATCGTTACACTATGGGCATTGTAAACCATTACAATACAGGCCTAATCCTAATGGGCGACCCAATACATTCTAGGAATGTGTATCAGGAGACCGGGTCTGTTGTGTCATTAATTCGATGACTATTGAAGAAAATTGTTTTTCAGCATAGTTAACAGGATGACCCTCACAAGACACTGTAGATTCACAATTTCATATGGATCCGTGAACCTCAGCAAGTGCCATCAGAAAGTATTCACACCCCTTGACTTTCATCACATTTCATTGTGTTACAAAGTGGGATTTGAATGGATTAAATTGTCATTTAGGTCAACGATCTACACAAAATAAATTATTATATAAGTATTCACCCACATGAGACATTACATGTTAGAATCCCCATGAGACATTACATGTTAGAATCACCATGAGACATTACATGTTAGAATCACCATGAGACATTACATGTTAGAATCACCATGAGACATTACATGTTAGAATCACCATGAGACATTACATGTTAGAATCATCATGAGACATTACATGTTAGAATCATCATGAGACATTACATGTTAGAATCACCATGAGACATTACATGTTAGAATCATCATGAGACATTACATGTTAGAATCACCATGAGACATTACATGTTAGAATCACCATGAGACATTACATGTTAGAATCACCATGAGACATTACATGTTAGAATCACCATGAGACATTACATGTTAGAATCACCATGAGACATTACATGTTAGAATCACCATGAGACATTACATGTTAGAATCACCATGAGACATTACATGTTAGAATCACCATGAGACATTACATGTTAGAATCATCATGAGACATTACATGTTAGAATCACCATGAGACATTACATGTTAGAATCACCATGAGACATTACATGTTAGAATCACCATGAGACATTACATGTTAGAATCATCATGAGACATTACATGTTAGAATCACCATGAGACATTACATGTTAGAATCACCATGAGACATTACATGTTAGAATCACCATGAGACATTACATGTTAGAATCACCATGAACCATGAGACATTACATGTTAGAATCACCATGAGACATTACATGTTAGAATCATCATGAGACATTACATGTTAGAATCACCATGAGACATTACATGTTAGAATCATCATGAGACATTACATGTTAGAATCATCATGAGACATTACATGTTAGAATCATCATGAGACATTACATGTTAGAATCACCATGAGACATTACATGTTAGAATCACCATGAGACATTACATGTTAGAATCATCATGAGACATTACATGTTAGAAGCATCATGAGACATTACATGTTAGAATCACCATGAGACATTACATGTTAGAATCACCATGAGACATTACATGTTAGAATCATCATGAGACATTACATGTTAGAATCACCATGAGACATTACATGTTAGAATCATCATGAGACATTACATGTTAGAATCATCATGAGACATTACATGTTAGAATCATCATGAGACATTACACGTTAGAATCACCATGAGACATTACATGTTAGAATCATCATGAGACATTACATGTTAGAATCATCATGAGACATTACATGTTAGAATCAGTTTTACTCCTGAACTTATTTAGGCTTGCCATAACAAAGGGGTTGAATACTTATTGACTCAAGACATTTCAGAAACAAAATTCCACTTTGACATTATGGGGTATTGTGTGTAGATCTGTGACACAAAATCACAATTGAATCCATTTTAAATTTAGGCTGTAACACAACAAAATGTGGAAAAAGTACCACCACTCTCATTAGACACTGCTTGTGTTCTGAGTAATGCTGAAGCCAGACTCCAAGGTATTCAACACACCATCACTATTCATGAGGAGTGATATCTCCAGTCAATCTGCCCACAGCCCAGTCACCTAGACACATGTAACATAAAGGTACCACAAGACCGCGGGAGATGGTGGGGAGGCACATTTCTACTTGTTTTTCTCTATTCTCCCCTACCAAATCTGTGCTCTGAGGCGACCCCGATAATAAACAAGAAGAATAGTCAGTGATACTTCCACACAGACACAGAGACTTTCAGTCCACCACAGCAGACCAGACCCTGACCATGGTCCAGGACCAAACATTACTGCGGCAGGCAGCCAAGAGAGAGTCAGAGTTGTGCTCCTACTTTCTCCTGAGCTAGCTGGGGGCGAGACATTAGCACAGCCTTTGATCAGGGCTCACTGCATCTGTCTGTATCGCTCTACCTGGCTGCCTGCAGCAGGAAAGAGAAACTCAGAGAGATGCAGTCCACTCCAATGACTCCCAGCAAAAGACAAGAGATGGGTGAAATTCCTTAGCTCTAATGACAGCCAGTGTTTCATTCTCTCATCCAGGGTCAACCCAGTGAAGAGGTGGTGACCACTATTACGTGTGCAGCCTTTGTGGAAGAATGCAATATTAGGGCACAAGTCACGAGAATATTAAAGCTGTGCAGCCTTGAGCTCACTGCTCCCTGCTTTTCCAGTAGCACATTGTTCTCTTCCTACAGCAGTTCATTAACAATGTCTACACTGTATTTCTGATCAATTTCATGTTATTTTAATGGAAAGCTTTTCTTTCAAAAACAAGGACATTTCTAGGTGAACGCAAACTTTTGAACGGTAGTGTATATATTTTGTGAGTGCCAAAAAGCACCCTATTTCCTATATACTACTTTTGACCTGACCCCTATGGGAATAGTGTTCCATTTGGGGGGGACACCTTGTAATATTCACCACAGGTTAAGTGGAGCTTTCAGACAGAAAGGTAGCTATACTTCTGCCTTCTTCACTCACAGTCAAATCCCTGAATACTGTGTGAGTAATGACCTCAGGTACATTTATGTGTACATGTTCTCACAAGGGTAAATCTTTTCACCACACAACATTGTAATTTCATCATGGAATGTTCAGCTTTATTTCATTCGCTGAAACCACATCTCAGGTTTTCAAAACTCTCAAACACAAAACAGTTAGACAATTTCCCCAAACCCCACAGACATCTTGCAAAATGAAACACAGCAATCAAAATCATGTCCTCCCTGCTCAAAATGAAACTCTGCATACAAATGAGACACACACACACGTCGAATGAATCTAACTTAGTGACAAACGAGATCCCAACTCGAACAAGAAAGGAACACAAATGCAAAAAATGTATGGTTTTATATTTCATCATGACTCACTAAGTGTCAAACAGCAAATTTTTAACAAATTCAGTAAAAATGCAAACATAGAGTAAATATATTTTGCATATGCAAAGGAAGATAGTCTTCTTTGTACTACTGTACTGCATGTTAGATCAATTGTAAGGAATAGAGAAAGAAACTTTCCAATCTAAATCATAAGCCAAGAAACAAATACTTCATTGAGAAAACAAAATCAGTCATGTCTGTTGTAGAGGTCCGGCCACAGATTTTCATCAACAGGCGATATTCTCCTTGGCCAGCCAGCGGGGGAAATATCTTCTGGCATGACGCATCCACCCCTGACAGGACACCGCTGGAATCTCACCACAGGCCTCATCCATGGCCTGGAGAAAGGTCATATGTTCATGGGGTTTGCGATCATACACCTTCCACCGCTATGCTGAAAACAACTCCTCAATGGGGTTGAGAAACAGGGAATATGGTGAGAGATAGAGAATTGTAAACCTAGGATGGTCACTGTTACGTTCCCCAGATTATGTGTTGTAGTTTGTGTATTTACATGTGTTTATTTCAGGAAATGGCTTCCTGAAATCCCTCAAGCAGCTGATTGGTCGACTCCAGGGCTAATTGGAGAGCTGACCCCGCCCCCTCGTCAAGACGCAGCTGTCTCCAATTACCCATTCCTTCTGACACTATATAAAAGCCAGTGTTCTGTTCAGGGGGAGATCTTTTTTTGGAGGTAGAGATTTTGCTGGAGGTAGGGATTGCTGAGATTGATTGTGATAGAGGTTGATTTTGTTGGAAAGTGGTATGTTCTGTGAGTTTGTTGCTCAGATAGAGCTTATTTGACATCCTTTTGTTTCTTAGTTTGTTTGAAATAGTTTAATATTCTGTTTCATTTGTTCCCAGGGGGAAAGGGGAAGGCACCTAGGGAGTGTTTAGGCAAGAGGCCCGCGGGCATACATATACCCGTAGCATATTCGCTGTCTAGACACACTAGGTAAGACCTGGGCGGACCACCCCTTGTATTTTGGTTAGGGCACCAGGTGGTGCTAAATTAGGTAAGTAGTGGGTAGGCAGGTAAGATAGGAGAGGGGGGGCTTTGAGATTTACTTTCTTTGCTTTGGTTCCGTCCAGCCCCTTTTCCCCATATTACCGTGTAAAGGAATAAAGTCCTTGTAAACGGTACCACATTCTGCCTGTTGTCATTCTTACTTGCACCTACAGTCCATACCTTTTTCGCTTCACGGAGAGTTTAGTTGTAGCAGGGTGTTGCGTTCCCTCTTCATAGAGGCGTGCGTAACAGTCACGGAACCAATTGCGGACCTGAGCAGCCTGATGGAAACTCACATTGTCCCAAATTAGAACATACATTTGCTGCTCAGGATCACCTGGCGTCTCTCTGCTCAGGATCACCTGGCGTCTCTCTGCTCAGGATCACCTGGCGTCTCTCTGCTCAGGATCACCTGGCGTCTCTCTGCTCAGGATCACCTGGCGTCTCTCTGCTCAGGATCACCTGGCGTCTCTCTGCTCAGGATCACCTGGCGTCTCTCTGCTCAGGATCACCTGGCGTCTCCCTGCTCAGGATCACCTGGCGTCTCCCTGCTCAGGATCACCTGGCGTCTCCCTGCTCAGGATCACCTGGCGTCTCCCTGCTCAGGATCACCTGGCGTCTCCCTGCTCAGGATCACCTGGCGTCTCCCTGCTCAGGATCACCTGGCGTCTCCCTGCTCAGGATCACCTGGCGTCTCCTGCTCAGGATCACCTGGCGTCTCCCTGCTCAGGATCACCTGGCGTCTCCCTGCTCAGGATCACCTGGCGTCTCCCTGCTCAGGATCACCTGGCGTCTCCCTGCTCAGGATCACCTGGCGTCTCCCTGCTCAGGATCACCTGGCGTCTCTCTGCTCAGGATCACCTGGCGTCTCTCTACTCAGGATCACCTGGCCCTCTCTGATCTGGCAGAAAAAGATTGTCAGGTAAGGTGTTCAGGAAATGAAGGAGATGGGCAGTGTGGTATGGTCCAAGGGTGGCATGGCGGTCCAAGGGTGGCATGGCGGTCCTAGGGTGGCATGGCGGCCCAAGGGTGGCATGGCGCTGGAGGAGCCCATTGTGGCTCATATCTGAGCATATGGTGACATTACCCCACACTGGCCAGGTACCTCAATGATGGTGCGTTGACCAATGATGTTCCTTCCCCTCTTTTCCTCCTCGTCTTCGCTAAATTGAATCCAGCCTCATCTATGAATATGATTTCCTGAGGAATGGGACTTGCATCCAACTCCATGATTCTCTAAAATGACAGTAAATACTGTAATTGCTGTATAGTAAAAGTTCACTGACAACATCAACGAGTCTCTAATGGTTTAAGAGTGTAATAGTAGTACATTACTTACACATATTCGTAGCGTTTATACTTCACTCTTTGAAAATAACTTTCCAATGGGGCTCTGTAGATGTGCTTCATCAGGAGATGGTGTTTCTTAAGGATGCGGACTGTGGTTGATAAACTCACTCTGATGTTATGGAAGATGGCAGGGTTTTCAATAATCTGTTATGGCATTATTTTCAACTACCATTTGCACAATGGCAGCCTGCTGTTTGTCTGTAAATAGACGCGTTCTACCACCACGTTGTGGTCGTCTTTCAGTTCAACAAAAACAAAATAGCATACTGTACAGTAAGCACTACAGTCATACAGTACACAAGATAAACATGTTACAAAGTAGTATAGCTCCCAATTTCATACATACAGTAATACATGAAACATTGGCTTTGTTTCCCCTTACAATATGTATTGGAATCTAGTCTTTACTGTGATTTATGTTGTACTACTGTCAAGTAGTAAAAGTAGTAGAGAGGTCCAATGTCTGCAGTACATACCTATTCTCATTCTGGAACTTCCGGATGATGGCTGCTACGATGAAGGACTCTGCCCAGACTCTTTCAAGGTCAAACCATGGTTGACCACATGGTCCAACACAGTTGCCCAAATTTCATCAGAGATTACTCTCCTTGTTCTTCCTCCACCTCCACCTCTACCTCTCTCTGCCAAGTTTGCTTCTATTGTTCTCCAAACACAGTACTCACCTGTGGTCTTTTTATCCATACCAAAGGTTTGATTGCAAAATGAACATTTACGCAATTAGTGTGTGAACATGTGAAGAGAGAAAGTGATCATTGTTAATTGACCTTAGCTTGTTGAACAGTGTTGCTTTTAATTTCGACACAACATATTTTAGTTGTGAAGGTTGTGCCGAAGCTAGAGAATTATGTGTTGCGTTTTGCCAAATGTTTGTTATAGAATTGCAATCTGAGTGTAAAGCAAAACATGTGGCAGTAGTATTGCAGATTTGGTGTATAATTCTGCTAAATGAGTTACAGGTTTGTGCTTCATGGACCAGTTTTAGTGTATAAACAATTGGGAAAAACTGTATTAGAAACCTTGGGAAAAACAGTATTACAAACCAACCCAATAAAATAGCATCAGATGGAAATGTATGCCTTATCCACTACAAAGAACAGAATATTATATGAAAATATAATTTTATAAGAATGAAAAACTAATAATCTTCTGGTCATCAGGGCTCCTGAGTGGCGCAGCGGTCTAAGGCAAGAGGTGTCACTGCAGTCCCTGGTTCAAATCCAGACTGTATCACATCTGGCCATGATTGGTAGTCCCACAGAGAGGTGCACAGTTGGCTCAACGTCGTCTGGGGTAGGCTGTCATTGTAAATAATCATTTGTTCTTTAACTGACTTGCCTAGTTAAATAAAGGTTAAAGATGTTTTATTTCTTTTTTAATCTGGTAACCTTCTAAAGATGGGAATGCATTCATTCCCCTATATTCCTCTGCTCTAAAAGCACTTCTGATGCTGCACTTTGGCTGCAAGTGAGTTAATCAGATTTGAAGTTGATTAGAAACCACTGAAGGAACGGAGAAGGAGGAGGTGCACTGAGCCTGGAGGCACAGCGGATTGTGAAAGCCAGCTAATGTTTAATTTAAAACCAGGGGGAAGGCTGGAGGCCTAGGAGCAACATACTGTAGGAAACACCACACCAACTTGGAGGGCAGTGATTCCAGTTGAAGGGCTACCTCCTATGACGTAAGTGTTCTCAAATCAGATCATTCATTCTTCAGATCATCAATCACTTTTGAATATATTTTTTCCAATGTTCACTATACGGGAAAATAATAGCATTTTTTTTTAACCAAATGTTGAGATTTTATTTTAGATTAAAACACTTGAGTGAACTTTTGGAATAATATAATTAAAATGAATATTCTACGGCTGGTGTTGTATAACTAACGACATAGACAGGTACAGTAAACGTCGTTGTGACAAGGTACGAACCAAAGTACTGGTCAGAGTTTCACAGGGGATTTGAATGTTACATTCTAAGGTGTTTAAAATAAATTGCAGCCTCTTGCAATATGGATATTGCACATGCCAATATTGCAATTTTGATCAAAAATGTATTAATTGTGCAGCCCTAATATACAGATTTCTGTGAACATTTGCCTGCACTAGCTACCACATTAAACTGTTTTACTACCTGTGAGAGAATGTCCCTTATACCTGCATGTGTGCAAAGAGTTATTTTAATGACAACTGCATAACCAATAAGCAGAATCATTGAGTGTTTATTTTTTAACTCCAGTGGTTGTGTTCAGACTGAGATAAAGCCCAACCAGAGCTCTTTCCACATTCAGACAGGAATTCTCTCTCTATCTCTCTCTCTCTCTCTCGATGTCATTTGGGTGGTGGACCATTCTTGATACACACGGGAAACTGTTGAGCGTGAAAAACCCAGCAGCTTGTAGTGCTTGATACAAACTGGTGCACCTGGCACCTACTACCATACCCCGTTCAAAGGCACTTAAATCTTTCACCCTCTGAATGGCACACATACACAATCCATGGTATATCCAACAGGAAGGATATAACCCCACCCACTTTGCCAAAGCACAGCCCCCACACCACTAGAGGGATATCTTCAACCACCAACTTACCATCCTGAGACAAGGCTGAGTATAGCCCACAAAGATCTCCGCCACGGCACAACCCAAGGGGGGGGCGCCAACCCAGACAGGATGACCACAACAGTGAATCAACACACTCAGGTGACGCACCCCCTCCAGGGACGGCATGAGAGAGCCCCAGTAAGCCAGTAAGCCAGTGACCCAGTAAGCCAGTGACCCTGTAATAGGGTTAGAGGCAGAGAATCCCAGTGGGAAGAGGGGAACCGGCCAGGCAGAGACAGCAAGGGCGGTTCGTTGCTCCAGAGCCTTTCCGTTCACCTTCCCACTCCTGGGCCAGACTACACTCAATCATATGACCCACTGAAGAGATGAGTCTTCAGTAAAGACTTAAAGGTTGAGACCGAGTTTGCGTCTCTGACATGGGTAGGCAGACCGTTCCATAAAAATGGAGCTCTATAGGAGAAAGCCCTGCCTCCAGCTGTTTGCTTAGAAATTCTAGGGACAATTAGGAGGCCTGCGTCTTGTGACCGTAGCGTACGTGTAGGTATGTACGGCAGGACCAAATCAGAGAGATAGGTAGGAGCAAGCCCATGTAATGCTTTGTAGGTTAGCAGTAAAACCTTGAAATCAGCCCTTGCTTTGACAGGAAGCCAGTGTAGAGAGGCTAGCACTGGAGTAATATGATCAAATTTTTTGGTTCTAGTCAGGATTCTAGCAGCCGTATTTAGCACTAACTGAAGTTTATTTAGTGCTTTATCCGGGTAGCATTGCAGTAGTCTAACCTAGAAGTGACAAAAGCATGGATTAATTTTTCTGCATCATTTTTGGACAGAAAGTTTCTGATTTTTGCAATGTTACGTAGATGGAAAAAAGATGTCCTTGAAATGGTCTTGATATGTTCTTCAAAAGAGAGATCAGGGTCCAGAGTAACGCCGAGGTCCTTCACAGTTTTATTTGAGACGACTGTACAACCATTAAGATTAATTGTCAGATTCAACAGAATATCTCTTTGTTTCTTGGGACCTAGAACAAGCATCTCTGTTTTGTCCGAGTTTAATAGTAGAAAGTTTGCAGCCATCCACTTCCTTATGTCTGAAACACATGCTTCTAGCGAGGGCAATTTTGGGGCTTCACCATGTTTCATTGAAATGTACAGCTGTGTGTCATCCGCATAGCAGTGAAAGTTTACATTATGTTTTCGAATAACATCCCCAAGAGGTAAAATGTATAGTGAGAACAATAGTGGTCCTAAAACGGAACCTTGAGGAACACCGAAATTTACAGTTGATTTGTCAGAGGACAAACCATTCACAGAGACAAACTGATATCTTTCCGACAGATAAGATCTAAACCAGGCCAGAACTTGTCCGTGTAGACCAATTTGGGTTTCCAATCTCTCCAAAAGAATGTGGTGATCGATGGTATCAAAAGCGGCACTAAGGTCTAGGAGCACGAGGACAGATGCAGAGCTCGGTCCGATGCCATTAAAATGTCATTTACCACCTTCACAAGTGCCGTCTCAGTGCTATGATGGGGTCTAAAACCAGACTGAAGCATTTCGTATACATTGTTTGTCTTCAGGAAGGCAGTGAGTTGCTGAGCAACAGCCTTCTCTAAAATTTTTGAGAGGAATGGAAGATTCGATATAGGCTGATAGTTTTTTATATTTTCTGGGTCAAGGTTTGGCTTTTTCAAGAGAGGCTTTATTACTGCCACTTTTAGTGAGTTTGGTACACATCCAGTGGATAGAGAGCCGTTTATTATGTTCAACATAGGAGGGCCAAGCACAGGAAGCAGCTCTTTCAGTAGTTTAGTTGGAATAGGGTCCAGTATGCAGCTTGAAGGTTTAGAGGCCATGATTATTTTCATCATTGTGTCAAGAGATATAGTACTAAAACACTTGAGCGTCTCTCTTGATCCTAGGTCCTGGCAGAGTTGTGCAGACTCAGGACAACTGAGGTTTGGAGGAATACGCAGGTTTAAAGAAGAGTCCGTAATTTGCTTTCTAATAATCATAATCTTTTCCTCAAAGAAGTTCATGAATTTATCACTGCTAAAGTGAAAGTCATCCTCTCTTGGGGAATGCTGCTTTTTAGTTAGCTTTGCGACAGTATCAAAAAGGAATTTCGGATTGTTCTTATTTTCCTCAATTAAGTTAGAAAAATAGGATGATCGAGCAGCAGTAAGGGCTCTTCGGTACTGCACGGTACTGTCTTTCCAAGCTAGTCGGAAGACTTCCAGTTTGGTGTGGCGCCGTTTCCGTTCCAATTTTCTGGAAGCTTGCTTCAGAGCTCGGGTATTTTCTGTGTACCAGGGAGCTAGTTTCTTATGAGAATTTTTTTTAGTTTTTAGGGGTGCAACTGCATCTAGGGTATTGCGCAAGGTTAAATTGAGATCCTCAGTTAGGTGGTTAACTGATTTTTGTCCTCTGGCGTCCTTGGGTAGGCAGAGGGAGTCTGGAAGGGCATCAAGGAATCTTTGTGTTGTCTGTGAATTTATAGCACGACTTTTGATGTTCCTTGGTTGGGGTCTGAGCAGATTATTTGTTGCAATTGCAAACGTAATAAAATGGTGGTCCGATAGTCCAGGATTATGAGGAAAAACATTAAGATCCACCACATTTATTCCATGGGACAAAACTAGGTCCAGCGTATGACTGTGACAGTGAGTGGGTCCAGAGACATGTTGGACAAAACCCACTGAGTCGATGATGGCTCCGAAAGCCTTTTGGAGTGGGTCTGTGGACTTTTCCATGTGAATATTAAAGTCACCAAAGATTAGAATATTATCTGCTATGACTACAAGGTCCGATAGGAATTCAGGGAACTCAGTGAGAAACGCTGTATATGGCCCAGGAGGCCTGTAAACAGTAGCTATAAAAAGTGATTGAGTAGGCTGCATAGATTTCATGACTAGAAGCTCAAAAGACGAAAACGTCATTTTTTTTTTTTTGTAAATTGAAATTTGCTATCGTAAATGTTAGCAACCCCTCCGCCTTTGCGGGATGCACGGGGGATATGGTCACTAGTGTAGCCAGGAGGTGAGGCCTCATTTAAAACAGTAAATTCATCAGGCTTAAGCCATGTTTCAGTCAGGCCAATCACATCAAGATTATGATCAGTGATTAGTTCATTGACTAGAATTGCCTTTGAAGTAAGGGATCTAACATTAAGTAGCCCTATTTTGAGATGTGCGGTATCATGATCTCTTTCAGTAATGACAGGAATAGAGGTGGTCTTTATCCTAGTGAGATTGCTAAGGCGAACACCGCCATGTTTAGTTTTGCCCAACCTAGGTCGAGGCACAGACACGGTCTCAATGGTGATAGCTGAGCTGACTACACTGACTGTGCTAGTGGCAGACTCCACTATGCTGGCAGGCTGGCTAACAGCCTGCTGCCTGGCCTGCACCCTATTTCATTGTGGAGCTAGAGGAGTTAGAGCCCTGTCTATGTTGGTAGATAAGATGAGAGCACCCCTCCAGCTAGGATGGAGTCCGTCACTCCTCAGCAGGTCAGGCTTGGTCCTGTTTGTGGGTGAGTCCCAGAAAGAGGGCCAATTATCTACAAATTCTATCTTTTGGGAGGGGCAGAAAACAGTTTTCAACCAGCGATTGAGTTGTGAGACTCTGCTGTAGAGCTCATCACTCCCCCTAACTGGGAGGGGGCCAGAGACAATTACTCGATGCCGACACATCTTTCTAGCTGATATGCACGCAGAAGCTATGTTGCGCTTGGTGATCTCTGACTGTTTCATCCTAACATCGTTGGTGCCGACGTGGATAACAATATCTCTATACTCTCTACACTCGCCAGTTTTAGCTTCCTGTTTGGCCCTGTCCGGGGGTGACCTCGGATGGGGCCACAGTGTCTCCTGACCCCTCCTGTCTCAGCCTCCAGTATTTATGCTGCAGTAGTTTGTGTCGTGGGGCTGGGGTCAGTTTGTTATATCTGGAGTACTTCTCCTGTCCTATTCGGTGTCCTGTGTGAATCTAAGTGTGCGTTCTCTAATTCTCTCCTTCTCTCTTTCTTTCTCTCTCTCGGAGGACCCGAGCCCTAGGACCTGAGCTCCAGGACTACCTGACATGATGACTCCTTGCTGTCCCCAGTCCACCTGGCCATGCTGCTGTTCCAGTTTCAACTGACCTGAGCCCTAGGACCATGCCCCAGGACTACCTGACATGATGACTCCTTGCTGTCCCCAGTCCACCTGGCCATGCTGCTGCTCCAGTTTCAACTTCCACCTGACTGTGCTGCTGCTCCAGTTTCAACTGTTCTGCCTTATTATTATTCGACCATGCTGGTCATTTATGAACATTTGAACATCTTGGCCATGTTCTGTTATAATCTCCACCCGGCACAGCCAGAAGAGGACTGGCCACCCCACATAGCCTGGTTCCTCTCTAGGTTTTGGCCTTTCTAGGGAGTTTTTCCTAGCCACCGTGCTTCTACACCTGCATTGCTTGCTGTTTGGGGTTTTAGGCTGGGTTTCTGTACAGCACTTTGAGATATCAGCTGATGTACGAAGGGCTATATAAATAAATTTGATTTGATTTGATGTCTCAATTGTCTCAAGGCTTAAAAAATCCATCTTTAACCTGTCTCCTCCCCTTCATCTACACTGATTGAAGTGGATTTAACAAGTGACATCAATAAGGGATCATAGCTTTCACCTGGATTCACCTAGTCAGTCTGTCATGGAAAGGGTACGTGTTCATAATGTTTTGTACACTCAGTATAGATCAAGTTTCTGCCACCATAGACATGCATTACTATGTGGATAATCAAGCTGTTTGGATCCAAATGTCCCCCTCTAATATCTGCTTGAAACGCTTCCTGTTTCATCCAGAATGTGAGGATTTAACATCAACCGCAGTATGACAGATATGATAGAATTCAGCCCTGTAGTGACATTTGACAAGAACAGATTGTATCTTTGTATTGTCATCTTGCCTCTCTGAACAACACACTCAATCATACGGTATGTAGCCAAGTCCATTATATGAGCATTGTGTGTGTGATCCTATGTTTATGGCTGTGAAACCCTATCTGGCCCAAGGACGGTCCATTTGTAAATTCAGCTTTGTGGAGAGGCCCTTTCAATTAAAGTCTTAACGACACAAGGACAAAACAAGCTTAACAAAACACACAGCTGTGTGATGAGGCTACACTAAAAAGCCGTTTAAAAAAAAAGTTTTTTTAAAATTGTACCTTTATTTAACCAGGCAAGTCAGTTAAGAACAAATTCTTATTTTCAATAACGGCCTAGGAACAGTGGGTTAACTGCCTGTTCAGGGGCAGAACGACAGATTTGTACCTTGTCGACTCAGGGGTTTGAACTTGCAACCTTCCGTTACTAATCCAACGCTCTAACCACTAGGCTACCCTGCCACCCCAAGGTATGATGAGAATACACAGGAACGTGTCTCATGGTAGCGAGAGTCCAAATAAATATTAGGCTGTGTGTACCGGGTGTGGCGTATCCTTCCCACTGCTGAACAGAACCACGCTGCACATCTTTGCTGCTAATATTAATTGTGCTTATCACTGAAAAGCTCTCAATCTCTCCCAAAAACTCTTGTCCAGTCCATTCAGTAGTCAGATTTTAATCACAGAGATCATTTCGTCTCATCTCGTTTTAGTCAAGTAATTTGAAAAATAATTTGTTTAGTTGTAGTTTTTTCTGGGTCTACTTAGTCACTTATAGTCTCGCCAATTGCCACAGAAAAATAGGTGTTTGGGGAAATTAATTCTACGAGTTCAGTTTGAGGATGTTCTTAGAGCAGATGTCTCAGAGTGATATAGGACATAGGACAGGAAAGGTCCCTGACAACAAACTCTATTTCCATATCCTAGACGCTGAACACAGATGTCCCATCAATTCCCAGAATGCACTTCGACTTTGCCTCGGCTCATCTGTCTATTCCCTGGTCCTTAGACTGGTGTGTGGCGAGGACAGAATATGAATTACCCCGGTCGATAACGAACTAACAATGTTCAAGCCCATTTATAGCACGTTAACCCTGCTGCTGAGTCATTGTGAATCACAAAGTGGCTCCGGCTTACTGCATGCAGCCAGTCTGCCAGTCAAACGTGTCAGTGAAAAAAAACTTTTTTTCTACCCTTATTTTTTTCTCTTGAATCTAAACCCCAGAATACACCAAGGGGAATGAGTCAACATGAAGTGAACTTTTTGACAAGTGGTGACTAGCAATGAATGACAACACTGCAAACTTATTTTCAAGAATTTCAGGTGATTTGGCCAGCTTTCTTTCACAGTGCATTGTGAAGGCTTCAAAATAACTACAATTTACAATGTTATGAACAGGAGTTAGATTTGGCCTTCTGTTCTTTCTGATTCTCTTTCTGTTGTTTTCTTACAGTAATGCCAATCTGCCAGAATTTTAGCAGCAGGTTGGTTTGGATTTCAAATGCTTTTTTTCCCACTCATTCTTTCTTTTGATCTTTTTCCTGTTGGACTGAATTCTAATTTAGTGTAACAAGATTACAAAATATACTTAATATAATACACTTTATACTTACTTGGTTTAAAACCAATGTTGAGTCAATGGTTGAAATGCATTTGAAATCATTGGATGAAGGGCACTACCTAATTAATAACTACCTAGGCATAAAGCAACCTAATAGCAATGCTCATCAAGAAACATCCAGAACCACAGTCACTCAGGGATAGTCACTTAACAATATAGGACTGTTGAATGACACCAGACTACAGTGAATAATACAACACCATTAAAGGACAACATTAAATGGTATGTACTCACTGAAGGCTGCCACTGCCAGGATGATTGTCACCACGATGGAGATCCAAGACACCCACAATGCCTTCTTCCTGTAGTTCTGAGCCTCGTGGGGCTTTAGTCGCATGCTGCTCTCCAGCAGGCCTGTGGAGAGGTGAGAAACTAGGATTAATAGCTACCCCCATGCACGTCTAGCCAAAGGCAGGAGGTGAACAATGCGCTACAACAAGGGCTAATTAACACTGCTTCAAATGGAGTTAGTTATTCTCCTTCCCCTTCTCCCAGCCAGCCAAGAAAGCACGTGAAGATGTAATTTGCAGTGTTGCAGGAAGGTAAAGGGTGGATGAATCCCAGTGAGCTACAACACAGCTACAAATAATTAGCTTGACTAAAAGCTTCTCAGGAGATGCCAGGGTTCACTAATTTGTTGTTCTCTCTGATAAAGGGTGAATTAAGTTTGCTGTTGCAGAGGTAGTTAAGTGCTGACAGGTGGCGGTGTGATTGCCGATCCATGAAGACAGACTGCTAACAAGAGGCACGGAGAGAGAGGGGAAGGAGAGAGAGAGACAGACAGAGAGCGAGAGAGAGAGAGAAAGACAGGGGGAGAGAGAAAGACAGGGGGAGAGAGAGGTGGAGCTGGAACAGCAGGTGAACACAACAACACACCCTCAACCAGACCCAGAGAGCTGGAGGTGGAGAGAGACATATCTGCACTCTGAACTGTGGTGAGAAAACATCAACAGGAGAAGAACAGAGCACTAGAGGAGAGGATCAGAGTGCTGGAGAGGGTGAGGGGGATGGTGTGTGGCAGAGAACAACCCATTAGAGAGCTGACCACCCCCGCAGAGAATCCAACAGAACAGCCCACCTCAGCCCCTGACCATAGCCTCGACATCACAGCACGACAGACGACCTTCCTGTTTGGCCCTGTCCGGGGGTGTCCTCGGATGGTGTCTTCGGATGGAGCCACAGTGTCTCCTGACATCTCCTGTCTCAGCCTCCAGTATTTCTGCTGCAGTAGTTTGTGTCGGGGGGCTATGGTCAGTTTGTTATATCTGGAGTACTTCTCCTGTCCTAGCCGGTGTCCTGTGTGAATTTAAGTATGCTCTCTCTAATTCGCTCTTTCTTTCTCTCTCTCGTTGGACCTGAGCCCTAGGACCATGCCTCAGGACTACCTGACATGATGACACCTTGCTGTCCCCAGTCCACCTGGCCGTGCTGCTGCTCCAGTTTCAACTGTTCTGCCTGTGATTATCATTATTTGACCATGCTGGTCATTTATGAACATTTGAACATCTTGGCCATGTTCTGTTACAATCTCCACCCGGCACAGCCAGAAGAGGACTGGCCACCCCACATAGCCTGGTTCCTCTCTAGGTTCCTTCCTAGGTTTTGGCCTTTCTAGAGAGTTTTTCCTAGCCACCGTGCTTCTACACCTGCATTGCTTGCTGTTTGGGATTTTAGGCCGGGATTTTAGGCAGGGTTTCTGTACAGCACTTTGAGATATCAGCTGATGTACGAAGGGCTATATAAATATATTTGATTTGAAACAAAGAACCCCAAGCTCACGGGACACCACCCCCGCTGCTCACCCCCCTGTCAGCCACCCTGATAAGCCCACACCCACACACACACACACACACACACACACACACACACACACACACTGAGGACATAGAAAAGCCACAGATTGTACTCCTTATGGACTCAAAAGGGACATATATACAAGAAAATGTACTTTTTCCCCAAACACACAGTGTCTAAACTCTGGTGATCAAACACCAAGCGCGCCCTAGACCTTCTGTCTGAGGACCAACTAGGGTCACCTAGCCACAATAATACACACAGGCACAAACAACCTGAGAGCACAGCAGGAAAGTGTGGCAACAGCACTCAAGGGAGTGATTGAAAAAGCTAGGCCCCCTCAGATCAGACCTATGCCCCCCCCTGCCCACTCCATGCCCCCGACTCCCGCGAGGAGGGCCTCAACATGAAAGTTACACATATGCTCAGGCCGTGAGCAGGCAAACAGGCCCAACCCCCACACTTACACTAGCCCAAGCCAATGGCATGACCAGATGCTCAGCAGGCTCTGCTCACACTTACTGGTCTGAGGCCAAACTACAATATTGGACACTTTAGAGACCCCAAGCCATCACTATCTCATCCTGGAATATCCAAGGCCTGAGGACAATGTCATCCTAGAAGAATCATGGTACAGAGGAGATGGACCCACTGGTTGCCCTCTAGGTTACAGAGAACTGGTTGTCCCATCCACCAAACTATCAGGTGTGAAACAGGGAAGGGACTCAGGGGGTATGCTAATTTGGTATAGAGCAGACCTAACTCACTCCATTAAATTAATCAAAACAGGTACATTTTACATTTGGCTAGAAATTCAAAAGGGTATGATCTCAACAGAGAAAAATGTCCTCCTGTGTGCTACCGATATACCGCCACTAGAATCCCCAAACTTTAATGTAGACAGCTTCTCCATCCTGGAGGGAGAAATCAATAATTTCCAGGCCCAGGGACATGCACTAGTTAGTCTGTGATGACCTAAATGACCAGAACTGAACAAGAACCTGACACCCTCAGCACACAGGGAGACAAACACCTGCCTGCAGGTGACAGCATTCCCTCCCCCATATGCCCCCCTAGGCACAACTATGACCACATAACCAACAAAAACGGGTCACAACTCCTGCAGCTCTGTCGCACGCTGGGTATGTACATAGTCAATCATAGGCTTCGTGGGGACTCCTATGGTAGGTACACCTATAGCTCATCTCTTGGCAGTAGTACTGTGAACTACTTTATCACTGACCTCAACCCAGAGTCTCTCAGAGCGTTCACAGTCAGCCCACTGACACCTCTATCAGACCACAGCAAAATCACAGCCTACTTGAACAGAGCAATACTCAATCATGAGGCATCAAAGCCAAAGTAACTGAATAATATTAAGAAATGCTATAGATGGAAGGAAAGTAGTGTGGAAACCTACCAAAAAACAATTAGTCAACAACAAATTCAATCTGTTTTAGACAACTTCCTGGACAAAAAACTTTCCACTGTAATAATGAGGGCATAAACTTGGCAGTAGAAAACCTAAACAGTATCTAAAATCTAAACCATTCAAACAGAAAACCAAAGAAAATTAACAACAATGACAAATGGTTTGATGAAGAATGCAAAAATCGAAATAAAAAGAAATTGAGAAACCTGTCCAAACAATAACATAGAGACGCATAAAACCTGAGTCTACACCTTCACTATGGTGAATCACTAAAACGATACAGAAATACACTACAGAAAAAGAAATGCAGAAAACAGCTGAATATAATGGAAGAATCCATAGACTAACCACTTCTGGAAAAATTGGAAAAATCTAAACAAACATTAATACAGAGAGTTATCTATCCAAAACGGAGATGAATGGGTAAACCACTTCTCCAATCTTTTTGACCCGAAAACAGAACAGAACAAACATATACATGATCAAATGCAAATCTCAGAAACAACTATTAAAGACTGGAGAATCCAG
>NC_056454.1:41380477-41452977 GCF_018296145.1 Oncorhynchus tshawytscha
GGAAACTCCAGGTTTACAGGCCACATCAGGCCTGCAAGTCACATTATGCTGGCTTGCAAAGTGATGTGTAATTCCTATTGGAATCCAGCCAGAGTGAGGATATCCAACAACTGGAACTTTTAATCACCTGCAACCTCCATTCAGATGAAATGCCAGGGTAGGGATATATTGATTATTGAGACTACCTACATGATGTAAACTGGATTGATTGATCTTATGCTACACAAAGATAAATAACTAGGTATTGTAACGTCTGCTTCCAGCTCACACTCTCAAACACGTAGATCCCCTGAACGCAGCTCACTCTCCAGATCCCAATCACCTGAATTCTGATCACCTGTTCACACACCTGCATGTCATTATCACACACTATTTTAGTTCAATTCTTTGCACCCCATCATTGTGAGCTATTGTTTGTTTTGTGACACACATCTATTCGGAGCACTGTTTTTCCGTAATTTAATCTTCTTGTGTATGATAGTTTTTGCCTGCCTCATTAACTACGCCATTTGCCTATTCCCTGCCTGTACTTAAGCCTATCTGATTTCCTGTTATCAACCTACGTTACTAGCCTTTTCCCTGCCTGTACTGTTGCCTTTTGGACCCCCTGTGTATGACCTCTTTAGTGCCCCTGGACCCAGATACCTGCCTCCTCCTGTGGTCCTTGAACAATAAACACCTGCTGCGCCCTGCACTTGAAACCAGCTCTCTGTCTCCCATCGTGTTCATTACAGATACCATACAATATACTGCTGGTTCACTCAGGCTGCAATCTAATATTCTATTGCTCAATAAAATCACAGAAAATACTAATTTGAAAGAAAGAAATAATGGCAAAGATACAATGCATTCGGAAAGTATTCAGACCCCTTGACTCTTTCCACATTTTGTTATGTTACAGCCTTATTCTAAAATGGATTAAATAAATAAAAATCCCCATCAATCTACACATAATACCCTATAATGACAAAGTAATAACTGTTTTTTAGAAATGTTTACAAATGTATAAAAAACAAAAATACCTTAATCACATAAGTATTCAGACCCTTTGCTTTGAGACTCAAAATTAGTCTCAGGTGCATCCTGCTTCCATTGATCATCCTTGGGATGTTTCTACTACTTGATTGGAGTCCACCTGTGGTAAATTCAATTGATTGGACATGACTTGGAAAGGCACACCCCTGTCTATATAGGGTGTCAGAGCAAAAACCAAGCCATGAGGTCGAAGGAATTGCCCGTAAAGCTCAGAGACAGGATTGTGTACCAAAACAATTCTGCAGCATTGAAGGTCCCCTGAAACACAGAGTTCTCCATCCTTCTTAAATGGAAGAAGTTTGGAAACACCAACACTCTTGCTAGGGCTGGTCATGCTGCCAAACTGAGCAATCGGGGGAGAAAAGACTTGGTCAGCGAGATGACCATGAAGCTTATGGTCACTCTGACAGAACTACAGAGTTCCTCTGTGGAGATGGGAGAACCTTCCAGAAGGACAACCATCTCTGCAGCTCTCCACCAATCAGGCTTTTATGGTAGAGTGGCCAGGCGGAAGCCACTTCTCACTAAAAGGAACATGACAGCCCACTTGGAGTTTGCCAAAAAGGCACCTAAAAGACTCTCAGACCATGAGAAACAAGATTCTCCGGTCTGATGAAAACAAGATTGAAGTATTTGGCCTGAATGCCAAGCATTACGTCTGGAGGAAACATGGGACCATCCCTACGGTGAAGCATGGTGGTGGTAGCATCATGCTGTGGGGATGTTTTTCAGCGGCAGGGACTGGGAGACTAGTCAGGATCGAGGGAAAGATGAACGGAACATAGCACAGAGAGATACTTGATGAAAACCTGCTCCAGAGCGCTCAGGACCTCAGACTGGGGTGAAGGTTTCCAACAGGACAACAACACTAAGCACACAGCCAAGACAATGCAGGAGTTGCTTCGGGACAAGTCTCTGAATGTCCTTGAGTTGTCCAGCCAGAGCCCGCACTTGAACCCAATCGAACATCTCTGGAGAGACCTGAAAATAGCTGTGCAGCGACGCTCCCCATCCAACCTGACAGATCTTGAGAGGATCTGTAGAGAAGAATAAAATAAACTTCCCAAATACAGGTGTGCCAAGCCTGTAGCGTCATACCCAAGACGACTCAAGGCTGTAATTGCTGCCAAAGGTGCTTCAACAAAGTATTGAGTAAAGGGTCTGAATACTTATGTAAATGTGATATTTTCCATTTTTTTAAAATACATTTGCAAACATTTCTGAAAACCTGTTTTTGCTTTGTCATTATGGGGTGTTGTGTGTAGATTGATGGGGGGGGGCGACAAATAATCCATTTTAGAAAAAGGTGGTAACGTAACAACATGTGGAAAAAAGCAAGGGTTCTGTCACACCCTGACCATAGTTTGCTTTGTATGTTTCTATGTTTTGGTTGGTCAGGGTGTGAGCTGAGTGGGCATTCTATGTTACATGTCTAGTTTGTCTAGTTCTATGTTTGGCCTGATATGGTTCTCAATCAGAGGCAGGTGTTAGTCATTGTCTCTGATTGGGAACCATATTTAGGTAGCCTGTTTGGTGTTGGGTTTTGTGGGTGATTGTCCTTGTTCCTGTCTCTGTGTTACTTTGCACCAGGCTGTTTACGTTTATTGTTTTTGATTCGTGTTTACTTTGTTTCATTAAACATGGATCGCAATAACCCAGCCGCATTTTGGTCTGACTCTCCTTCACCTAAGGAAAACCGTGACAGGTTCTGATTACTTTCCGAATGCACTGAATATACTATGTCAGTACTGTATACGTAAACATCATTAAGGTAATACGAGATACATGCACAAATATTCCCATATGGGTACAGTTTAAAACATTCTCACACATATTTGTAAATTGACCAGATTATTCTAAGTTTAAACAGTGAGGTAAACACTCATGATCAGGCACTATTTATAAGAGAGAAAAAAATCAAATCAAATCAATCAAATCAAATCAAATTTTATTTGTCACATACACATGGTTAGCAGATGTTAATGCGAGTGTAGCGAAATGCTTGTGCTTCTAGTTCCGACAATGCAGTAATAACGAGCAAGTAATCTAACTAACAATTCCAAAAAAACTACTGTCATACACAGTGTAAGGGGATAAAGAATATGTACATAAGGATATATGAATGAGTGATGGTACAGAGCAGCATAGGCAAGATACAGTAGATGATATCGAGTACAGTATATACATATGAGATAAGTATGTAAACCAAGTGGCATAGTTAAAGTGGCTAGTGATACATGTATTACATAAGGATGCAGTCGATGATATAGAGTACAGTATCAACGTATGCATATGAGATGAACAATGTAGGGTAAGTAACATTATATAAGGTAGCATTGTTTAAAGTGGCTAGTGATATATTTACATCATTTCCCATCGATTCCCATGATTAAAGTGGCTGGAGTAGAGTCAGTGTCATTGACAGTGTGTTGGCAGTAGCCACTCAATGTTAGTGGTGGCTGTTTAACAGTCTGATGGCCTTGAGATAGAAGCTGTTTTTCAGTCTCTCGGTCCCAGCTTTGATGCACCTGTACTGACCTCGCCTTCTGGATGGCAGCGGGGTGAACAGGCAGTGGCTCGGGTGGTTGATGTCCTTGATGATCTTTATGGCCTTCCTGTAGCATCGGGTGGTGTAGGTGTCCTGGAGGGCAGGTAGTTTGCCCCCGGTGATGCGTTGTGCAGACCTCACTACCCTCTGGAGAGCCTTACGGTTGAGGGCGGTGCAGTTGCCATACCAGGCGGTGATACAGCCCGCCAGGATGCTCTCGATTGTGCATCTGTAGAAGTTTGTGAGTGCTTTTGGTGACAAGCCAAATTTCTTCAGCCTCCTGAGGTTGAAGAGGCGCTGCTGCGCCTTCCTCACGATGCTGTCTGTGTGAGTGGACCAATTCAGTTTGTCTGTGATGTGTATGCCGAGGAACTTAAAACTTGCTACCCTCTCCACTACTGTTCCATCGATGTGGATGGGGGGTGTTCCCTCTGCTGTTTCCTGAAGTCCACAATCATCTCCTTAGTTTTGTTGACGTTGAGTGTGAGGTTATTTTCCTGACACCACACTCCGAGGGCCCTCACCTCCTCCCTGTAGGCCGTCTCGTCGTTGTTGGTAATCAAGCCTACCACTGTTGTGTCGTCCGCAAACTTGATGATTGAGTTGGAGGCGTGCATGGCCACGCAGTCGTGGGTGAACAGGGAGTACAGGAGAGGGCTCAGAACGCACCCTTGTGGGGCCCCAGTGTTGAGGATCAGCGGGGAGGAGATGTTGTTGCCTACCCTCACCACCTGGGGGCGGCCCGTCAGGAAGTCCAGTACCCAGTTGCACAGGGCGGGGTCGAGACCCAGGGTCTCGAGCTTGATGACGAGCTTGGAGGGTACTATGGTGTTGAATGCCGAGCTGTAGTCGATGAACAGCATTCTCACATAGGTATTCCTCTTGTCCAGATGGGTTAGGGCAGTGTGCAGTGTGGTTGAGATTGCATCGTCTGTGGACCTATTTGGGCGGTAAGCAAATTGGAGTGGGTCAAGGGTGTCAGGTAGGGTGGAGGTGATATGGTCCTTGACTAGTCTCTCAAAGCACTTCATGATGACGGATGTGAGTGCTACGGGGCGGTAGTCGTTTAGCTCAGTTACCTTAGCTTTCTTGGGAACAGGAACAATGGTGGCCCTCTTGAAGCATGTGGGAACAGCAGACTGGTATAGGGATTGATTGAATATGTCCGTAAACACACCGGCCAGCTGGTCTGCGCATGCTCTGAGGGCGCGGCTGGGGATGCCGTCTGGGCCTGCAGCCTTGCGAGGGTTAACACGTTTAAATGTCTTACTCACTTCGGCTGCAGTGAAGGAGAGACCGCATGTTTCCGTTGCAGGCCGTGTCAGTGGCACTGTATTGTCCTCAAAGCGGGCAAAAAGTTATTTAGTCTGCCTGGGAGCAAGACATCCTGGTCCGTGACTGGGCTGGGTTTCTTCCTGTAGTCCGTGATTGACTGTAGACCCTGCCACATACCTCTTGTGTCTGAGCCGTTGAATTGAGATTCTACTTTGTCTCTGTACTGGCGCTTAGCTTGTTTGATAGCCTTGCGGAGGGAATAGCTGCACTGTTTGTATTCAGCCATGTTACCAGACACCTTGCCCTGATTAAAAGCAGTGGTTCGTGCCTTCAGTTTCACACGAATGCTGCCATCAATCCACGGTTTCTGGTTAGGGAATGTTTTAATCGTTGCTATGGGAACGACATCTTCAACGCACGTTCTAATGAACTCGCACACCGAATCAGCGTATTCGTCAATGTTGTTGTCTGACGCAATACGAAACATCTCCCAGTCCACGTGATGGAAGCAGTCTTGGAGTGTGGAGTCAGCTTGGTCGGACCAGCGTTGGACAGACCTCAGCGTGGGAGCTTCTTGTTTTAGTTTCTGTCTGTAGGCAGGGATCAACAAAATGGAGTCGTGGTCAGCTTTTCCGAAAGGGGGCGGGGCAGGGCCTTATATGCGTCGTGGAAGTTAGAGTAACAATGATCCAGGGTCTTTCCACCCCTGGTTGCGCAATCGATATGCTGATAAAATTTAGGGAGTCTTGTTTTCAGATTAGCCTTGTTAAAATCCCCAGCTACAATGAATGCAGCCTCCGGATAAATCGTTTCCAGTTTGCAGAGAGTGTACTATCATCAAAAATCTTATTCAGATTCAGAAGGGTTGTATGTAAAACCCTTCTTTCCTTTCAAAGGATCATCAAAGAACCCTTTCTTCAAAAAAAGGTTCTTAGGATGAAAAAGGTTTTTAGTTAGAACTCCTTGCCTTCCAAAGAACCCTTTCTTCAAAAAAAGGTTCTTAGGATGAAAAAGGTTTTTAGTTAGAACTCCTTGCCTTCCAAAGAACCCTCGTTTTAAGAGTGTGTTTAATTCATCCCATAGAAATACATGAATTGTCAATCCATGCTGGTTTTGTGGATTAACTAGATTCCCTCACTACATGTTCATAATCTTCAACATACTCAAATTGGAAGTAATTCCAATTTTCGCCCTCTAATGAATATGTGATTAAATTCCCATGGCACTCTAGGCTATGACTGTAATCTCTCTAATAGAATGTTAATACATTTTCTGAAAAAACCCATAGAACCCTCCCTTTTAAAAGGGCAGGTTGGCATTTTTCATGTTTTAAAAGGTGGTCCCAACATAATCTCAATTCACTCTGACATTCCACTCCTTCTATATTGCCAGCTGTCAATGAAAAACACATAAATTATTCAAAGCACTGAATTGATTGGTTGGGGTGATTCCAGGTAACACATGATATTACAGATGGGGGGGGACGACTCGGAAACCTTATGTTAAAGCTATGAGAAGCAGAGAGGCACAGTTGTAGACACAGGCACAGAGATGTTACATCCAATGTGTACTGTATATCTGTAGTGAACAACATGTACAGCTCTAACAATCTGTGCCATAAAGCTATAGTCTCCTCTCTAGCCCTACTTCTGAAACGATGCATTCAGCCTTAACAGGCATATTCAAACAACTGCAGTTCTGAAAGGCAGCAAGGCTACAGTCTTGTATGTAAATGGGGGTGAGATGGAGGCAGCATATGTGGAGGGAGTGGTGGTGGGGGTATGGGGCTCTACTGTTTTAATGCAAACCGTTCAAAAACATTTCCTCCTTGATGTCCCTCTCTCTCTCTCATCTCTTTCCAGTCGGTATGTTTCAGGCTCATCCCTGTGGGCAACGAGCATCATTAAGGCTCTCTAACACATTGACTGGGCCTCATTAGAGAGCTTCAGCACCTACACGCTTAGAAAAAAAGCTTCCAAAAGATTTATTCGGCTGTCCTCCATTTAGGTTCCATTTAAAACCCTCTGTGGAAAGGGTTCTACATGGAACCCAAAAGGGTTCTACATGGAACCCAAAAGGGTTCTACCTGGAACCAAAAAGGCTTATTCAAAAGGTTATCCTATGGGAACCACCAAAGAACCATTTTAGGTTAT
This sequence comes from Oncorhynchus tshawytscha, assembly GCF_018296145.1. Lineage (NCBI taxonomy): Eukaryota > Metazoa > Chordata > Actinopteri > Salmoniformes > Salmonidae > Oncorhynchus > Oncorhynchus tshawytscha. The sequence goes on from NC_056454.1 coordinate 41,387,489, forward strand.
AGATATCGCCATCTTTTTCTGAGTGTACAATCCTCCTAGTTACCTAGTCTCTTTAGTTACCATCTCATTACATCTGCTCTGGTCACCCTATGACAGAGGCCTCAGTTGGGTATAGCTGGGCTAAACCATAGCTCAAGACCAAAAATGTAAGCTACATATAGGAAGACTAAAATCATTCCAATGCCGATTAAAATGCAACGATGTCGCTCTCGCTGCTGGTGATTCTCTGATCCACCTCTACGCAGACGACACCATTCTGTATTCCTCTGGCCCTTCTTTGGACACTGTGTTAACTTACCGCCAGATGAGCTTCAATGCCATATAACTCTCCTTACATGGCCTCCAACTGCTCTTAAATGCAAGTTAAACTAAAAGCATGCTTTTCAACCGTTCGCTGCCCACACCTGCCCCCCTGTCCAGCATCACTACTCTGGACAGTTATGATTTAGAATACGTGGACAACTACAAATACCTAGGTGTCTGATTAGACTGTATACTCTCCTTCCAGACTCACATTAAACATCTCCAATCCAAAATTAAATCTTATCATGCTGCCAAACATACCCTCGTAAAACTGACCATCCTACAGATCCTCGACTTCGGCGATGTCATTTACAAAATAGCCTCCAACACTATCAAATCAAATCAAATTTTATTTGTCACATACACATGGTTAGCAGATGTTAATGCGAGTGTAGCGAAATGCTTGTGCTTCTAGTTCCGACAATGCAGTAATAACCAACAAGTAATCTAGCTAACAATTCCAAAACTACTACCTTATAGACACAAGTGTAAGGGGATAAAGAATATGTACATAAAGATATATGAGTGAGTGATGGTACAGAGCGGCATAGGCAAGATACAGTAGATGGTATTGAGTGCAGTATACACATATGAGATGAGTATGTAAACAAAGTGGCATAGATAAAGTGGCTAGTGATACATGTATTACATAAAGATGCAGTAGATGATATAGAGTACAGTATATACATATACATATGAGATGAATAATGTAGGGTATGTAAACATTATACTAGGTAGCATTGTTTAAAGTGGCTAGTGATATATTTTACATCATTCCCATCAATTCCCATTATTAAAGTGGCTGGATTGAGTCAGTGTGTTGGCAGCAGCCACTCAATGTTAGTGGTGGCTGTTTAACAGTCTGATGGCCTTGAGATAGAAGCTGTTTTTCAGTCTCCCGGTCCCAGCTTTGATGCACCTGTACTGACCTCGCCTTCTGGATGATAGCGGGGTGAACAGGCAGTGGCTCGGGTGGTTGTTGTCCTTGATGATCTTTATGGCCTTCCTGTGACATCGGGTGGTGTAGGTGTCCTGGAGGGCAGGTAGTTTGCCCCCGGTGATGCGTTGTGCAGACCTCACTACCCTCTGGAGAGCCTTACGGTTGTGGGCGGAGCAGTTGCCGTACCAGGCGGTGATGCTCTCGAGTGAGTGCTTTTGATGACAAGCCGAATTTCTTCAGCCTCCTGAGGTTGAAGAGGCGCTGCTGCGCCTTCTTCACGATGCTGTCTGTGTGGGTGGACCAATTCAGTTTGTCTGTGATGTGTACGCTGAGGAACTTAAAACTTACTACCCTCTCCACTACTGTTCCATCAATGTGGATAGGGGGGTGTTCCCTCTGCTGTTTCCTGAAGTCCACAATCATCTCCTTAGTTTTGTTAACGTTGAGTGTGAGGTTATTTTCCTGACACCACACTCCGAGGGCCCTAACCTCCTCCCTGTAGGCCGTCTCGTCGTTGTTGGTAATCAAGCCTACCACTGTTGTGTCGTCCGCAAACTTGATGATTGAGTTGGAGGCGTGCGTGGCCACGCAGTCGTGGGTGAACAGGGAGTACAGGAGAGGGCTCAGAACGCACCCTTGTGGGGCCCCAGTGTTGAGGATCAGCGGGGAGGAGATGTTGTTGCCTACCCTCACCACCTGGGGGCGGCCCGTCAGGAAGTCCAGTACCCAGTTGCACAGGGCGGGGTCGAGACCCAGGGTCTCGAGCTTGATGACGAGCTTGGAGGGCACTATGGTGTTAAATGCCGAGCTGTAGTCGATGAACAGCATTCTCACATAGGTATTCCTCTTGTCCAGATGGGTTAGGGCAGTGTGCAGTGTGGTTGAGATTGCATCGTCTGTGGACCTATTTGGGCGGTAAGCAAATTGGAGTGGGTCTAGGGTGTCAGGTAGGGTGGAGGTGATATGGTCCTTGACTAGTCTCTCAAAGCACTTCATGATGACGGAAGTGAGTGCTACGGGGCGGTAGTCGTTTAGCTCAGTTACCTTAGCTTTCTTGGGAACAGGAACAATGGTGGCCCTCTTGAAGCATGTGGGAACAACAGACTGGGATAGGGATTGATTGAATATGTCCGTAAACACACCAGCCAGCTGGTCTGCGCATGCTCTGAGGGCGCGGCTGGGGATGCCGTCTGGGCCTGCAGCCTTACGAGGGTTGACACGTTTAAATGTTTTCCTCACGTCGGCTGCAGTGAAGGAGAGTCCGCATGTTTTAGTTGCGGGCCGTGTCAGTGGCACTGTATTGTCCTCAAAGTGGGCAAAAAAGTTATTTAGTCTGCCTGGGAGCAAGACATCCTGGTCCGTGACTGGGCTGGTTTTCTTTTTGTAGTCCGTGATTGACTGTAGACCCTGCCACATACCTCTTGTGTCTGAGCCGTTGAATTGAGATTCTACTTTGTCTCTATACTGACGCTTAGCTTGTTTGATTGCCTTGCGGAGGGAATAGTTACACTGTTTGTATTTGGTCATGTTTCCGGTCACCTTGCCCTGATTAAAAGCAGTGGTTCGGGCTTTCAGTTTCACACGAATGCTGCCATCAATCCACGGTTTCTGGTTTGGGAATGTTTTAATCGTTGCTATGGGAACGACATCTTCAACGCACGTTCTAATGAACTCGCTCACCGAATCAGCGTATTTGTCAATGTTGTTGTCTGACGCAATACGAAACATATCCCAGTCCACGTGATGGAAGCAGTCTTGGAGTGTGGAATCAGATTGGTCAGACCAGCGTTGAACAGACCTCAGCGCGGGAGCTTCTTGTTTTAGTTTCTGTCTGTAGGCAGGGATCAACAAAATGGAGTCATGGTCAGCTTTTCCGAAAGGAGGGCGGGGCAGGGCCTTATATGCGTCGCAGAAGTTAGAATAGCAGTGATCCAAGGTTTTTCCAGCCCTGGTTGCGCAATCGATATGCTGATAAAATTTAGGGAGTCTTGTTTTCAGATTAGCCTTGTTAAAATCCCCAGCTACAATGAATGCAGCCTCCAGATAAATGGATTCCAGTTTGCAAAGAGTCAAATAAAGTTCGTTCAGAGCCATCGATGTGTCTGCTTGGGGGGGAATATATACGGCTGTGATTATAATCGAAGAGAATTCCCTTGGTAGATAATGCGGTCGACATTTGATTGTGAGGAATTCTAAATCAGGTGAACAGAAGGACTTGAGTACCTGTATGTTGTTATGATCACACCACGTCACGTTAACCATTGGCAGCATGGTTAACTCAACAAATTGGACGCAGTCTATAACAGTGCCATTCGTTTTGTCACCAATGCCCCATATACCACCCACCACTGCGACTTGTATGCTCTCGTTGGCTGGCCCTCGCTTCATACTCGTCGCCAAACCCACTGGCTCCAGGTAATCTACAAGTCTCTGCTAGGTAAAGCCCTGCCTTTTCTCAGCTCACTGGTCACCATAGCAGCACCCACCAATAGCACGCGCTCCAACAGGTATATCGCACTGGTCACCCCCAAAGCAAATTCTTCCTTTGGCAGCCTCTCCTTCCAGTTCTCTGCTGCCAATGACTGGAACAAACTGCAAAAATCTCTGAAGCTGGAGACTCTTACCTCCCTCACCAGCTGTCAGAGCAGCTCACAGATCACTGCACCTGTACATAGCTCATCTGTAAATAGCCCATCCAATCTACCTCATCCCCATACAGTATTTATTTATTTATCTTGCTCCTTTGCACCCCAGTATCTCTACTTGCACATTCATCTTCTGCACACCCTACCATTCCAGTGTTTAATTGCTATATTGTAATTACTTCGCCATCATGGCCTATTTATTGCCTTACCTCTCGTATCCTACCTCATTTGCACATGCTGTATATAGATTTTTCTACTGTATTATTGATTGTACGTTTGTTTATTCCATGTGTTGGGATGTTATGACTGGGGTCTTGGTCATATCCATGTTGGGATGTTATGATAGGGGTATTGCTTATATCCATTTTGGGATGTTATGATAGGGGTCTTGGTCATATCCATGTTGGGTTGTTATGATAGGGGTCTTGGTTATATCCATGTTGCGATGTTATGATAGGGGTCTTGGTTATATCCATGTTGAGATGTTATGATAGGGGTCTTGGTCATATCTATGTCGGGATGTTATACTGTTATACTGTATAACATAGGTTATGTATAGACCTTATGTCAGACCTTAGTAAAGGTAAATATGTCTGCCTCCATTTCCATTTAGCATGACCTGTGTGTGTGTGTGTGTGTGTGTGTGTGTGTGTGTGTGTGTGTGTGTGTGTGTGTGTGTGTGTGTGTGTGTGTGTGTGTGTGTGTGTGTGTGTGTGTGTGTGTGTGTGTGTGTGTGTGTGTCTGTGAGACAGACAAAACTTTTTGTATTGAGGGCATTTTCATAACCACTGCATCTTATCTCTCTCTAGAAAAATATTTCACACATTGAATTCAGGCTCAAAATGTACATTAATTTTTGTATTGTTTGATAACCTCTACAAATTCACATAAGGGTTTTGGTGATCATCCGGAAGAAATAACCTAGATAATGTCAGACACAACATATTGACAATAAGAGTGCTCTATAGAGACAGCGATGCTTGCCTATTATTTATCTCTAATTGCTTCGCCAAATTGACATGTCTCTGATGTTAAGCAGGTAAGTTATTATAGCAACACATTAATAATTTATCAAATTAATAATTGATCAAAACCACTTTCCAGATGCTATAAATAAACTCCAGAAGCGCCCATCAATCAAGTCAAGGTGAGGATTTACTTATACAACAATAAAGTTTGTAATCCCTGAATTACTTACTACCTTGACCATCAACGCTGTCGGTGATTCTCATCTCTTGGTCCCGGTCCATATTAAAAGGATCGTCTTGACTCGGTATTTTGGATAGATTCGCATTAGACGCGCACCCGCCGTTCCGTACGGCCGAAGGGTCCACGATTGTGGGATCCGGGACAGGGAAAGAATCTTGTGTCATTGGGTCAGTCATGGTTGTTTACTTATAAGTCAAAAGTCCTCGGGAAAAAAAATAACTCACACCGGAGTTACAAATGCAGCCATCCAGGGCGCGAATGACGCCGGTGTTGACAGGACGAAGTGCAGACAGCGATGACTAGATGAGAGATAAACGCAATCTCCACAGCATCAGCAGCAACAGACCCCTTACGGCCACACCCCTCTCTCTCCACTCTCTCTGACGACGAGATTTCGCACGATAGAGGGAACTGCAGTGAAAATATTTATAAATCAAGGTTAATTTGCTCAGATTCATACATGGGTTCATTTGCTTGAGTCTTGTAATATAGATCTGATTATTATCGACATGCAGTTGCTATAAAGGCACAAGGCTGCCATTTGATGATCAATTGTCGACTTTTGACGCGACAACTTTTCTACCCCTCCCCCGAAATCCTTCCATCACACGCAACCATGCGCAGAATGCAAGAACATAGCTCGAAAACACCCAACTGTCAATCAATTCCTGGATTTCGATACCAATAAACAATTTATTTAATTTCTTTCTGTAAAACAACGGTATGATATGTTATGTTTGATATGGTTACATAAGACATTAGGTTACTTATGCCAAGGTCAGAGAGTTGGGTCTGCATATAACATGAATGTCTAGCAACCCAAAGGTTACATTTTTTAATCACACAATGGACAACTTTAGCATTTTAACTAATCATCTACTTTGCAACTATTTAATACTTTATAGCTACTTTGCAACTACTTAGCCTGTTAGCTAAAACCCCTCCCCTAATCATAAACCCTAACCCAAAGACCTAACCTTAACCATAACATAACCCTAGCTAGCTAATGTTAGCCACCTAGCTAACGTGACCCAAAACTAATTGGAATTCGTACAGTATCATAAATATAGCATATTCATAACATGATGTATGAACTGCATTTCATAACATATACGCATTGTCATTTGTAACATATATGAAATGGACGATGAACATCCAAGAATGAATACATACCATACAAAACGTAACATGTCATACTAAATGGAAATGGAGGGAGGCAGATTTACCTTTACTATGTTACGTGGAGCTATGAGTCCATGTTGCAGCCGTTTATTTGGTCCTAAGAAAGGTCTAACTTCAATAAGGAATGGAATGGGATTTGTTCACTCATTTTATTAAATGAGTCCACAGGTTGGTGCAAAATGCACAGGGCAGAACACATGATATCTCTAATGCAGCCATGTTGTTTAACAACACTGTTGTAAACATGTCTGTATAATAAACTAGCATACTCTCTCTGGTTCAACCAATCAATACAAAAATAGGTTTTGTTTTTGCAACTTATAGGCTATCCAATAGCCTAAGTCATTTGACCATTTTCTATACTACTGCATGTGTCTGTAATACATTGGATCGAAAATGAGGCTCATAGTATAACCTGCTGATTCAGCATGTTCTTGTAATGCAGGACCTCATGTAGATAGCCTATAGCACAACAGATGCTGCATTTGGGAGGGGGGCATCAAAACCCTTTGTGTCCCCGGTGCACAGATGAACTATTAGTCAATAAGTCTGCTACACAAATATTTATGACTCACTGATAATAAAACCTGATTGAAGGATAACCAACATGAAGAGGAAAGTGAACACACATTCCTCTCTTCTCGATGTATTGGATATTTTTGTTCAGCCCCAGTTATTTTTTTGGGTGCTGTGTGTAAAAACCCTGTCCATCCATAAATGAGATGTGCCCTGTCTGTGAGTCTAGAAGCAGTCTGACCCGAGAACTATTTGCCCAAATGCCAGATGGGCTGGTCTGACTTGTTGTTGTTTTTTTCCCTCAAAATCAACAATATCCGGCTAATAATGGAGGTCTCGAGGAAAAAATGGTCCTGTGTGTTAGAAATGCCGATTTCTTGTCCCAGTCCGCCCATGTCTCTGGCACGGTGTCTTTGAGAAGAGACTATGCCCTGTCAGTCATTCACCTGCTTTTCATTGGGCTGTTAGGGGGCAGGGCAGTAGGGCGGAGAATAACCTTGCTCAATGATCATGATAGACACCGTTTAGTACCTGTCTCACATTAGGCGAATTGTATGAAAAACACTTGTCTTAGTAGATTAATCAGGATGAAGATTGATATTCATAATCACATTTTACCCAAGGAATGGCCCAATCTGAAAGAGGTAGGCTATGTGATACCATACTACTTTACAAGATGCATTGACAACTTAAAAATAAAAAAAAATTAATAGAAAGGACGTAATCTATCAGGCTACTTCTCGTGCCCGGTACATGGTCCATTATTAATAGTCTACCTGACGTTTGATTTACATAATGCCATTATGCACAGTCGTGCACATTGCCGAATGCGCTCACTGCTTGGCACTGCACAGGCTGTGGTGGATCTAGAAGTTATATCTTGTCTCAATCAATGGTTATCTAATTGTGTTTTTTTTTTTTTTTTTTTTACTGAGTCCTCGCATCTGGCAAAAAACGTACCATTAGTTTTAGAGCAAAATCATGAAAGCCTATGACACCCACCACACATTGCTAAACAATAAACAGAATCAATTTATTTTAGCATAATAAACTCAAATTAATGAAGTAACATGTTATAACTGTGTTTGTCAGAATGCCAAAGTCCTTGATGAAGACTGTTAATTTGAAACTAACAAGAATATCATCGAGAACTCTGAAGAAATGGTTTTATATTTTCTATGCAGCCAGTAAGGAAATCCTGTGAGAAGTTTTACCACATCTCTGCACTGACTTGTTAAACATTAATCAATGCTTGGTAGTGACCCAGTCCTTTAAAGGCGGTCTTTTTGTCAATAGGCCTGACCTTAGCTAATGATTGTTCATGTGTGCGTCCCAAATGACACCAAGTTCCCAACATTCACTACGACTTGTGGGAATCATGGTCCAAATCAAAAGTAGTGCCCTATATAGGGAGCCACTTGGAACAAACACCATGTTTTATCCTGGGAACAAATGTTCATTTGTGGGGGTGAGAAAGCCACAGAGAGCAACAGGAGTCAGTCAGGACAGGGGCCCGGCCACCCTGATAGTCAACATGACTCCAATTGCATCATATTGCCGGCAGGTAGCCTAGTGGTTAGAGCATTGGACTAGTAACCGAAAGGTTGCAAGATTGAATCTCCGAGCTGACAAAGTAAAAATCTGTCTTTCTGCCCCTGAACAAGGCAGTTCTTAGGCCGTCATTGAAAATAAGAATTTGTTCTTAATTAACTGACTTGCCTAGTTAAATAAAGGTAAAATATAGATTTTTTAAATAATAAAATATTGACCCATGCCACTCCTAGTTATTATACAGACATGTTTACAACAGTGTTGTTAAACAACATGGCTGCATTAGAAATATCATGTGTTCTGCCCTGTGCATTTTGCACCAACCTGTGGACTCATTGAATAAAATGAGTGAACAAATCCCATTCCATTCCTTATTGAAGTTAGACCTTTCTTAGGACCAAATAAACGGCTGCAACCTGTTCAAGACCCATGCCACCCATGCCAAAACAACAGCAACATTTTTGTCATTTAGCATACACTCTTATCCAGAGCAATTAGGTTTAAGTGCCTTGCTCAAGGCAGATTTTTCACCTAGTCGGCTCAGGGATTTGAACCAGCAACCTGTCAGTTACTGGCCCAACACTAGCTAGGCTACCTGATCCCACAAGCATTCTAACACTGTTGAGATGGATGGAGGAAATGTAACTGTATTCAAACAAAGAGGAATTGCATTGGGGTTCGTGGCAAGTTCAAGGACATGTAACCCACTTAGCATTCATACAGGGAAGCTATCTTCAGTCTAAATAGAGGAGGATGTTGATCCTATGGGATGGATATTATTACTCATTTTGGGCTGTTTCAGGGTTCATCCGTATGCATATCACTGGACTGAAATGGGATGGTGTTGATTGCGTCCCGATTCCTCCCTTTCTGTCTCTGTTCCCATTTGTTGTGAAAGTGGTTCATAGGTAATTTACTCCAATCAAAATGGCTTATGACATTGGCTGGTCTGTTTTTGATCCCTGCAGGCCTACTTTGCGTACAAGCAGAACCCCAAGGTGCATAATGACAAGCAATGAAAGTTATAGCTTTCGATACATGGGAGCCATGAGATATGACTTTGTGAATGTTTTAAAATAACATCAGGAAATTCAAAATGTCCTATGCTTAGCAAAACACTTAATTATTCATTATCATGATGGCATAAGCCCACTCTAATGACAGTTTTATTTGTTCTTTAGAGATATGGATATGATGGATTTATCCAGCTTCACCATCACTGCAAGGTGAGTCTCAAGTTAGGTTACTCAACAGTACAGTACAATATATATATATATATATATATATATATTTTTAGATTTCACCTTTATTTAACCAGGTAGGCCAGTTGAGAACAACTTCTCATTTACAGCTGCGACCTGGCCAAGATAAAGCTAAGCAACAACAACAACAAACAACAACACAGAGTGACACCTGGAATTAACAAACGTACATTCAATAACACAATAGAAAAAAAATGGGGAAAAAAACATTTAATGTTAAAGAATATGTTTCCGGTTACCTTTCCATATACTGATAAAATGTGCACATTCTACAGCATAATGGAAATTAAAGTTTTACTTGATGTATCATTTATTACAGACTTTAGCAACAGATTTCACGTTATACAGTATACTGCCTATTTAGTCCGTGTATCAAGCATACAGCCTATTTAGTCCGCGTATCAAGCATACTGCCTATTTAGTCCGTGTATCAAGCATACAGCCTATTTAGTCTGTGTATCAAGCATACAGCCTATTTAGTCCGCGTATCAAGCATACAGCCTATTTAGTCCGCGTATCAAGCATACAGCCTATTTAGTCCGTGTATCAAGCATACAGCCTATTTAGTCCGTGTATCAAGCATACTGCCTATTTAGTCCGCGTATCAAGCATACAGCCTATTTAGTCTGTGTATCAAGCATACAGCCTATTTAGTCCATATATCAGCAAGCTTTCAAAGTTGAATGGAGCTTTAGTGTACTTGCCATTTGTATATGTGGTGTACATTGTTCTCACTGAATTGAGATGTGATCTAACTCCTTGTTATGAGAGCTTGCCTGCCCATGTTCCATGAGATGTGATAATACCACACACAGCAGTTACCTTGGCCTGCAATGCTACCACACAGGCAGGGCTGGTCCTGGCCATTCTGCCTCCCTATACAAGACAAAAACATTGTCTCCCCTACTAGAATAGTACCAGTAAGAAACATTATGTTGAAAAGACTTCTAAAATATGTACTTTTCCAGATGTTGAAATTAGGTTTAATTTCAATCAGAATTAAAAGTGAAAAGACGTATTTTCCAGATGTCGAAATCAGATACATTTTCAGTTCTGAATGAAAGTTGAAAATATGTATTTTTCAGACGTTGAAATCAGGTTCATTTTCAGTTCTGAAAGAAAATTAAATAGCTGTAATTTATAGACGTCTATGTTTGGGACAAAACAAGGCTGGTCCAGACCGGACAAAATCTGAACCAAACAAAGACGTCTATGATATGTTCAGATTTGGGTCGGATCGTACCAAAAACCAACGTCCGTGGACATGGAAATCAAGGCCGTCCGGACAGGACCAAAAAATGATGTCCAGAATGCATCAGCCCGTGCTTATTGAAGTATAGCCTACAGTGTCGCCTGAAATTGAATTTTAAGAATGCCCATATATGTGGTAGGCCTACCATTTGTAAAACACACAAAAAAGAATGCCGGTCCAAAGACGTCGGCCTGTGCTTACTGGGGTGTAGCCTACCACGTCGGCCCGTGCTTACTGGGGTGTAGCCTACCACGTCGGCCCGTGCTTACTGGGGTGTAGCCTACCACATCGGCCCGTGCTTACTGGGGTGTAGCCTACCACGTCGGCCCGTGCTTACTGGGGTGTAGCCTACCACGTCGGCCCGTGCTTACTGGGGTGTAGCCTACCACGTCGGCCCGTGCTTACTGGGGTGTAGCCTACCACGTCGGCCTGTGCTTACTGGGGTGTAGCCTACCACGTCGGCCCGTGCTTACTGGGGTGTAGCCTACCACGTTGGCCGGTGCTTACTGGGGTGTAGCCTACCACGTTGGCCCATGCTTACTAGGGTGTAGCCTACCACGTCGGCCTGTGCTTACTGGGGTGTAGCCTACCACGTCGGCCCATGCTTACTGGGGTGTAGCCTACCACGTCGGCCCATGCTTACTGGGCCCGTGCTTACTGGGGTGTAAGCACGGGCCCGGAGGAGTTATCCTGAGCCTATTTGTAATGTGTTTACCCAGCGAGAAATGCACAATTATTTTATTTTTCGCTATGATCAGCTTGTAAGAAATGTAACAGGATGAAACTCCTGGACAGCAGTTGAGTATCCTGATTGTCCATCCCATATTGTCCATTTGACTTTGACCTGTCCTGTTTTTAGGATATGTTGTTTGTTAACATGTCAGCATATTTTTTATTTGATCGGGCATCATTTAGGTTAGGTTATTTGGTCGGAGAATGAGGTATGAGGTAAAGGTAAAAATGAGGTAAAAAGTGTCTGTCTCATTACATTGTACCTCCACATACTCTTTTCTACCATGTGCTATATCTGCTACATGATTTATGTTCCATTATTTTTCATGACGGAATGTTGGTAGGGCGCTGCAGCGATGTGTCTCTCCAAGAGGACCCTGGAGAGGCACGTTGAGAATGGACAAGATAAATATTTTGCCTCACTGCCTTTGACAAAGTGGGCACTGCTTATCACAGCGTGGCATCAATGCTCCCCTAAAAAAAACATATACCACTGGTTGAGAGAAATTGTTGTTGATTTTGGCCAGAATTATGTGAGGTTTTATGTATTGTTGGAGGTACATCTTGGTCAGTTTGACTCAATCTGTGGCTGTAGGCGACCACATAATCCTGCCTAATGAGCAGGCCAGCCCTCTACTCAGGCTCTCCTGGGCTCTCTACAAGATCTCATTCACACAAAGCTAGTCTAGTGTTGCCATACCTCAAAAATCACATCGTTGTCACGCCTCGAAGCCTGTTTCTCGGCGAGGCTAACACAAAGCCAACCCTCCCTCTTGGCGCCACCTGTGGGTAGTGAGTGGGCAGCACAGTAAGATTTCATACAGACACTGACACCCACTGGGTCCAGCAACACCTGTGTATCACTATGACTGTGTTGAAGTATTTGTTACCCTAATTGGTCCAATTGACCAATCACATCAGATCTTTTCACATCAGATCTTTTTCAGAGCTGATCTGATTAAATTATCAATTAGTGATCAGATTTGGGCTGCTTGTAAACACAGCTTATGTGTGTGTGTGAGTACTTGCTGTTGTGTGTGTTGACACCTGAATGTAAAGTAATAGCCAATGAGACATTTTCAACTCCCTCTCTAGTTTCCAAATGTTTCTCTTTGCTGCCATCAGGTGGCTGATTACACATACACATTTCAATTCCACTTGAGGGATTTGCTTCTTATATGACATAGAAGTGTTCTTGTTTTTTTCTTTTCTATTGTTTATTACCCCTTTTTCTCCGTAATTGGTAGTTACAGTCTTGTCTCATCGCTGCAACTCCCGTACGGAATCGGGAGAGGCAAAGGTAGACAGCTGTGCATTCTCCGCCCACTTAAGCCGGAAGCCAGCCGCACCAATGTGTCGGAGAAAACACCGTACACCTGGCGACTGTGTCAGCATGCACTGCACCCAGCCCGCCACAGGAGTCACTAGTGCACAATGAGTCAAGGACATCGATCCCGGCCAAACCTTCCCCTAACCCGGACGATGCTGAGCCAATTGTGCACCGCCCCATGGGATGCCCGGTTGCAGCCGGCTGCAACAGAGCCTGGACTCGAACCCAGAATCTCTATTGGCACATCATCTTGCTCATCAAACAGAAATTATAGGCATGAAGCAATGAAGACAATGGAAGGCATAGAAACCAAAAAAAGATCAAATCAAGTGTCCTTCATTCTCTGGAGTTTTGTGCCAATCCATATTTTAGGGGGAAGCAAAAATGATGAAAGACGGGAAGTTGTTCCGTGTGATCCAGGAGAACTGTTGGGATGCAGACGCAAGGATTCGGGACATGGATGCACACGGTAGATACACACATATCCAATATCATCCTCATGTCAAAATCCTCTTGGCAGCATATTTTGAAGCCGGCAGAGTCATTCATGTTGCCTGTAAAGTAAGTCTGTATTGTAATGTTGTGGGTTTTGATGGTGATGATGATGATGATGCTCTACTTTAGGGGTGACGGTCCAAGCCTTGTCCACAGTGCCTGTCATGTTTAACTACTGGGTAAGTCTGTCTGCAATGGGAAAAAATAAACAGCAGATTTTTGTTAAAGGTGCTTCACATAGGATATTTCAGAAAATGTACATAATATATCTGGCGCTAATAGTTTCACACTATTATGCCACGTTCAAAACAACTGGGATCTCGGAAATGGGAACTCGGAAATCCCCGACTTCTGACCTCAGCGTGTTCAAAACAACTGGGAACTCGGGGAAAAAACTAGCTTCTACTCAGAATTCCAACTCGAGGCGTCTTTCTAGAGCTCCAACTTTCCGACCTGAAGATCACTGACATTATGATTTGACCTCCTATTTCTCAGAGTTCCAGGTTGTTTTGAACGCGGCATTACTTACCCGCCAGTGTTGTGATTGGCTGTGATATTCACCTGTTGACTTCTCCCGCCAGAGCAGCATCTGTTGTCAAACTGTGAAATCTGTTCTGGCTTTGTGGCTGTGATATCTAGTGGAAATCACTCATTCCCTGGTTGCTACAATTCTACACTGTTCGCTCAATTTCAGTTTATGTGAGAAAACAAGCACTGAATATTGTAGGGAATCATTGTACCAAAAAATATACTTTTCACCGCTGTTTGAAGCTGGGGGACCAAAAAGGCTTTTTGAAGCGTTTGGTTTTGGTCCACCTGCTTCAAACAGCTGTAAAAACAATATTTTTTGTTATTGAAAGATATTTCACAAGGATTTAGATGGTACAATGATTCCCTACACTATTCAGTGCTTGTTTTCTCACCAATCTGGTCTCCGAGCATTTTGTTTTATTCTGTACATGAATCCAAGACATTCCATTGGTATGATATGTTACGTTTGGTATGGTTACATAAGACAGAGGGTTACTTAGGTTGGGGTGGATGGGTGGCAGATAACGGGAATGTCTAGCAACCCAAAGGTTGTGAGGTCAAATATCATCATGGACAACTTTAGCAATTGACCTTATTAGCAACTTTTTCATGTTAGCTAACCCTAACCTTCACCTAACGCTAACCTTAACCCTTTAACTAAGCCTTCCTCTAACGCTAAACTTAACCATTTAACCTAACTCCTAAACTTAGTCCTAACCTAACCCTAACCCCTAGCCTAGCTAATGATGTTGGCCACCTAGCTAGAATTTGGAACATATCATAGGTTTTGCACATTTGTAACATATTGAAAGTTTTTCAAATTTGTAATATATTGTACATTTTGCAAATTGTTAACATATAACATATAAAATATCATACATTATAATTCGCAATTTATCATACGAAATAGGTGATGGACATCCACAAACTAATACATACCATATGATATGTAACATATCATACTAATTGGAGCATCATCTGATTAACATACAAAATAATCAGAAATGCTCTGTGACCAGGTTGCAACCACACACTGAAACTGAGTGAACAGTGTAGAATTTTAGCAACCAGGAAATGACAGAGCGATTTCCACAAGACCACACAGCCAAAACGTCAGAACAGCTTTCCCAGATTGACAACAGATGCTGCTCTGGTGGGAAAATTCAACAGGTGAATATTACAGCCAATCATAAACACTGTTGGGTAAGTATTTTTTTATTTTTTTATTTCACCTTTATTTAACCAGGTAGGCCAGTTGAGAACAAGTTCTCATTTGCAACTGCGACCTGGCCAAGATAAAGCATAGCAGTGTGAGCAGACAACACAGAGTTACACATGGAATAAACAATTAACAAGTCAATAACACAGTAGAAAACAAAGGGGGGAGTCTATATACAATGTGTGCAAAAGGCATGAGGAGGTAGGCGAATAATTACAATTAATACTGTGAAACACTATCATTCCACTATTAGTGCCAGATATATTATGGTATTTTTTAAGTTACAATGCAAAAATAAAAATCCTTACTTTTACTCTCTGACATGTTTTTATTTTACATCACTTCTCCCTTTTCTAAGACTTTGATGTACTTACTTCTCTGTGAACATAGCTGCCAATGCATTTCTAAGGCTTTGGTTGTGTTGGGTTCACATCCCTGTTGTGACAGGCCAAACCTCATGACACCCTGGACCTGTGTGGGATCCTGAATGACGACCTGGCTAAGACAGTGGCGCTCCACCCCCGACGCTTCGTGGGGCTGGGTACCCTGCCCATGCAGGCTCCTGACCTGGCTGTGCTGGAGATGAAGCGTTGTGTTAGGCAGCTGGGCTTCCCTGGTGTCCAGATCGGCTCCCACATTAACACCTGGGATCTTAACGCCCCAGAACTCTACCCAATCTATGCTGTAAGAGCCATATAAGTGAATTGATTTATTTAAATGAGACGCTATATTCCTAGTGATATTCCAGCTATAGTGTTACAAAGCCAGATAGAAACACTACTGAAAATCATCAGCTCTTTCTAGACTAAACCTAAGATAGTTTGTGGACCGGATATTAGTGGAACTAGACACATTTGATGTTTGAGTATCAATTCATCATGACTGTGTAATGATGTCGATTATGAAGAGGGAGTGATATTCCCGCTTTTCTATAGGCTGCTGAGGAATTGAGCTGTTCCTTGTTTGTACACCCATGGGACATGCAGATCGATGGGAGGATGGCCAAGTACTGGCTCCCCTGGTTAGTGGGTGAGTGATAGGGTAAAGACTCAGCTCTGTTCTGATCAATCAAATGCCGTGTCACAGCCTATCTGGATGACGTTGTCACAAATGAGTACATTTTTTTCTTTTTTTTTGTACAGGTATGCCATCCGAGACTACCATGGCCATTTGCTCAATGATCTTCGGAGGTGTCTTTGAGAGATTTCCCAAGTTGAAGGTCTGCTTTGCTCATGGAGGTAATTTACAATATATAGAGGAACAAATAATGACATTCAGTAAACAGTGAAAGTGTGAGCTAGGAGAATCCAAGAATCACCCTTGAAAGATTGACGTGTGAAGCAACGTTTTTTTCCCTAGGGGGTTCTTTCCCGTTCACTATTGGCCGAATTGAACATGGGTTCCAGGTCCGACCTGACCTCTGTGCTGTGGATAACAAAGTCAACCCACGGAAATACCTGGGCTCCTTCTACACTGACTCCTTAGTGCATGACCCCATCGCCCTCAAGCTACTTATTGATGTGATTGGAAAGGTATGCAGTGATGTGTCTAATGTCTAAATGGCAATGTAGTTATCTTCACTGATCTAGACAAATTATATTTCTCATTACTAAGTAGTTTAAAAGGCTTGAAGGTTTGAAGTTTGTATTGGTAGAGTTTACAAAAGAGTTTATTACGGTCTCAGTTCTTAGTATTTTCTTCCATAGGATAAGGTGATGTTAGGAACAGACTATCCATTCCCACTGGGTGAGCTGCAGCCAGGAACATTAATAGAGTCCATAAAAGAGTTTGATGGTGGTTTAAAGGTAAGGTAACACACTGAATGTGCTTTCTTTCTCTTGCAAAAAGTGTCTGTGATAAAAGAATAATAGCGGGAACATGATGGTTTATGAATTGTCATGTGTTTGCTTTTCCTTTTCAGGACAAACTGCTTGCAGGCAATGCACTGGACTTTTTGGGGATTAAAAGAGAACAATTTCAGTGATTTACAGCATGAAGATATTGTCAAAACAAAAATGGAAAACAATGTTTGACTTTCAAATTACTCTTGAGTATTGGCAGGTCCATAAAACAAATACAACCTATTGCGTGACCAAAATGTAAATATTTAATTCTGAAGATATTTTTCATCTATTTAGCTAATTTATCGTGATTTTTGTTTACAGTGTTGGAAGTCATCTGTGGTCAACACTCTTTTTGCTGTTTATGGCTAAATAAAATTGAATGTTCATTTCAAACAGCTTCAAATATTCAGTCAATTAAGTTAATTCAAATTAAAACAAACAGCTGTACCAGCCAGCAGTTGAGAGAGGATTTTAACTAGATGGGATACAGCTTTTGTCAGATCAGTCTTTTCATAGCAGGTTAGGAGAATTTACGCAGCAGGTTAGGAAAATTAAAATAGTAGGTTAGGAGAATTGGGCTAAGGTTAGGAAAAGGGTTAGGGTTAGCTAAAAACGTTTGAGGTTAATTTGACAAAAACTGTATCCCTTCTAGCCATGACCATTAGAGAGTGGTGAGAAACTGAATGAACGAATGAACCGTAGATTGCTGGGCCTCGAATCTGTACAGATTCCACAGCCACAAAGTGGAAATTGTCTATTTGGTCTTAATTTAAAGGAAAATTCCACCCCAAAACAATATTTGGGTATTTGTTTCATTAGTCCATGGTTGACATAGTCAAAAAATATTTTGCTTGTCAGCAATCAAGTTTTCAAAATACAGAAATCATCCCTGTATGCATCCTACAGAGATGATTTCTGTATTTGGGAGGTTGCATAAGGTTAGCACACACAGGAGGTTGGCTCATAATAATGCCTTGCATGGAGTCAATGGAATGGCATCAAACACATGGAAACTGTGGAAACCATTCCACTTATTTGGCTCCAGCGATTACAACGAGCCTGACCTCCCAAATTAAGGTGCCACCAACCTCCTGTGGTACCAGTACCGAGTCAATGTGACGAGTACAAGGTAATTTTTTATTTAAAAAGGCAAGTCAGTTAACAAGTCTTATTTACAATGACAGCCTAGGAACAGTGGGTTAACTGCCTTGTTCAGGGGCAGAACGACTGCTCTTAAACGCAAGTAAAACTAAATGCATGCTATTCAACCGATCCCTGCTAGCACCTGCTAACCAGTCCAGCATCACTACTCTGGACGGCTCTGACTTAGAATACGGGGACAACTACAAATACCTAGGTGTCTGGTTAGACTGTAAACTCTTCTTCCAGACTCACATTAAGCATCTCCAATCCAAAATGAAATCTAGAATTGGCTTCCTATATCGCAACAAAGCCTCCTTCACTCATGCTGCCAAACATACCCTCATAAAACTGACCATCCTAACGATCCTCGACTTCGGTGATGTCATCTATAAAATAGCCTCCAACACTCTACTCAACAAACTGGATGCAGTCTATCACAGTGCCATCTGTTTTGTCACCAAAGCCCTATACACTACCCACCATTGTGACCTGTACTCCCTCGTTGGTTGGCCTTCGCTTCATACTCGTCGCCAAACCCACTGGCTACAGGTCAAGTCTCTGCTACGTAAAGCTCCGCCTTATCTCAGCTCACTGGTCACATCAGCACCCACTCGTAGAACACGCTCCAGCAGGTATATCTCACTGGTCACCCCCAAAGCCAATTCCTGCTTAGGTCATCTTTCCTTACAGTTCTCTGCTGCCAATGACTGGAACGAACTGCAAAAATCTCTGAAGCTGGAGACTCAAATCTCCCTCACTAGCTTTAAGCACCAGCTGTCAGAGCAGCTCACAGATCACTGCACCTGTACATAGCCCATCTGTAAACAGCCCATCTATCTACCTCATCCCCATACTGTATTTATTTATCTTGCTCCTTTGCACCCCAGTATCTCTACTTGCACATTCATCTTCTGCACATCTACCATTCCAGTGTTAAATTGCTATATTGTAATTACTTCACCACCGTGGCCTATTTATTGCCTTAACTCCCTTATCTTACCTCATTTGCACTCACTGTATATAGACTTTTTGTTTTCTTTTGTTCTACTGTATTATTGACTGTATGTTTTGTTTATTCCATGTGTAACTCTGTGTTGTTGTATGTGTCGAATTGCTACGCTTTATCTTGGCCAGGTCGCAGTTGCAAATGAGAACTTGTTCTCAACTAGCCTACCTGGTTAAATAAAGGTGAAATATATATATATATATATATATATATATATATATATATATATATATATATATATATATATATATATATATATATATATTTAAACAACAGATTTTTACAAAGTCAACTCAGGGATTCGCTCTAGCAACCTTTCGGTTACTGGCTCAACACTCTAACCACTAGCCTACCTGCCGCCCCAATTGAGGTAGATATGTACATACAACTAGGAATAAACTGACAGATAGTTAACAGTAGCAGCGTATGTGATGAGTCAAAATAAGTTTGCGCAAAAAGGAGTCAATGCAGGTACTTGGTTACCTATTTAGCTAACTAATAACCAGTCTTATGGCTTGGGCATAGAAGCTGTTCAGAGTAGAGGTCGACTGATTATGATTTTTCAATGCAGATACCGATTATTGGAGGACCAAAAAAAGCCGATACCGATTAATCGGGCGATTTTTTTAATGTATTTGTAATAATGATAATTACAACAATACTGAATGAACACTTATTTTAACTTAATATAATACATCAATAAAATCAATTTAGTCTCAAATAAATAATGATACATGTTCAATTTGGTTTAAATAATGCAAAAACAAAGTTTTGGAGAAGAAAGTAAAAGTGCAATATGTGCCATGTAAGAAAGCTAACATTTAAGTTCCTTGCTCAGAACATAACAACATATGAAAGCTGGTGGTTCCTTTTAACATGAGTCTTCAATATTCCCAGATAAGAAGTTTTAGGTTGTAGTTATTATAGGAATTATAGGACTATTTCTCTCTATACGATTTGTATTTCCTTTGACCTTTGACTATTGGATGTTCTTATAGGCACTTTATTATTGCCAGTGTAACATTATAGCTTCTGTCCCTCTCCTCACTCCTACCTGGGCTCGAACCAGGAACACATCGACAACAGCCACTCTCAAAGCATCGTTACCCATCGCTCCACAAGAGCCGCGGCCCTTGCAGAGCAAGGGGAACAACTACTCCAAGTCTCAGAGTGAGTGACATTTGAAAAGCTATTAGCGTGCACCCAGCTAACTAGCTAGCCATTTCACATTGGTTACACCAGCCTAATCTCGGGAGTTGATAGACTTGAAGTCATAAACAGCGCAATGCTTGAAGCACAGCGAAGAGCTGCTGGCAAACGCACGAAAGTACTGTTTGAATGAATGCTTACGAGCCTGCTGCTGCCTACCATCGCTCAGTCAGACTGCTCTATCAAATCATAGACTTAATTATAACATAATAACACACAGAAATACGAGCCTTAGGTCATTAATATGGTCGAATCCGGAAACTATCATCTCAAAAACAAAAGGTTTATTCTTTCAGTGAAATATGGAACCATTCCGTATTTTATCTAACGGGTGGTCATTCAGATTAATCGGTCGACCTCTAGTTCAGAGTCCTGTTGGTTCCAGACTTGGTGCATCGTTACTGCTTGCCATGCAATAGCAGAGAGAACAGTCTGTGACTCCAGTGGTTGGAGTCTTTGACAATTTTTTTTAGAAAAGGGGTGTTATTAATCAGGCAATCAGTAGAAGAAACAATATCCAAAGGTTCCTCGACCCTTTTTAGGTAAAAAGCTGAGGGATGGGGCTGGAGAAATGTAACCACTCTTCATAGACATAGCTATCGATGTAAGGACTGACCATCCATAATATCAAAATTATAGTTTTAACCATGCTATACAGTGTCTTTACATTTGCATTGTTTACAAACATTAGAGGAAAACAAGTTTATATTTTGGGTTATCATGTGGTAAGACAGCTCATGAGGCATTTATAAGTTAAATTCTTCAATAAACAATGGGTATATATCATTAATTTTTAAGTCCAAAAACGGATGTAGCATCTAAGGGTTCTAGCTTTAAAGCTGCAATATGTAACTTTTTGGGCGACCCGACCAAATTCACATAGAACTATAAGTTATAGATCTATCAGTCTCATTGAAAGCAAGTCTGAGAAGCTGTAAATCTGTTCTATGTGCGCTATTTTTTTGCTTCCAGTTCTTACATTTTTTTTGTTGTTGCATCTTTTACTTTCGTTTTGCACACCAGCTTCAAACAGCTGATAATGCAATATTTGTGGTTCTGGAAAATATTTTTTCTCAGCGGTTTAGATGGTACAATGATTCTCTACACTAGCTTGTTTTGTCACATAAACTGAAAAAAGGCAAACTATAGCTGTGTTCGAATACTCATACTAACCGCACTATTAGTGACGTGAATTAAGTATATCGTATACTTTTTGGTCATAGTATGGATATTAGTTAGTATGCCAAGTTAGTATGCCAAAGGTTCCCGGATGTCGTACTAAATTTGCCAAAATACGAAGTATTCATTCAGTGGACACTATTTCTGTGCTTTTAGGGCCCATAATGCAATTCTTCAGAAAATGGGAGTGGCTTCACAACGTTTTCAGATTTGAAGAAATGGCGGAAAATATGCAGGCGAAGTCCGATGAGAGCAGATACAAATTCATTGCTCTAACTAATTATTACAAATGTTAACAAAATGTTGATAACTGTAATAAAGTAATGACTTTTCAAATAAGTTAAGTTACGTTGGCTGACAATTTGTGTACGGTGACCTAATACATCGAACTTGCCAGGCAGTATATTAAGTATCTGCTGTCTAACTACCCAACGTTAATTGGCTTGAGTATTCACATCATTCTTAGCTAAGTGGTATAGTCGTTGTGCGTTTCAATAGACTGTTAATTCTGGCTATCTACTCCGATTTCAGAGCGCTCTCAGCAGAATAACTGATGAATTTACAAACACTCAACAAAGGTTGAATATGGCCGGTGGGGTCAAAGAGTAATGAAATTGTTGACAGCAGCACAGTTACAGTCATCTACGCTCTGGATAACACGAAAACAGTCTAATCAGCTCTGCAAGGGGGAGTAAAATGGTCAGAGAGAGAACACGTAGCTAGCCAACGTTAGCCAGTTAGCTTGGGTGCTTGACTGCCGTTGAACGATCAGATCAACCCTGTAAACACTCTGGATTTATGAAGGCCCAGAGCACACTCTGGCACCGCAGATTGAATTTTACAATCACACCCGAAATCGTAAAATGTTTAGCTAGTAATTTGTTATGCTAACCAGCTAGCAATAGGTTGCATAGCAACGTTATCCGCTTCCGGTAGACAGGCGATGCGTTAGTACTCTCAACTGAAACGATACCGTTTGTTTACATTATACTAAAATGAACAAATAGTATGTAGTATACAGTATGTTAGTATGGGTATTCGAACACAGCTTATTATAATTTTAGCTAGCAACCAGGAAATAGGGTAGCGATGTCTGTGCATTCTGTAAAGTTCACAATCCAGGGCGAATGGTGGCGATAAAGCCTGACTAGTTGGTTTGGCCGTGGCTAAAAAAAATATATCGAATAAGAAAAAAAACAATATTGTGGTTTCCGGGAGGTGACGATCATGGTTTCAGCGTACTTGCGTCCATCCGGTTATCGGTGTCCTGTGCGAATGCTGGAGAGCTATGGCGGCGTGCCGGGGATCCTCGTCGAAATGGTTTTTCACCCGGGAGCAGCTTGAAGCCACGCCGTCCCGCCGTACGGGAGTGGAGCCGGATAGAGAGCTTTCTTACCGGCAGCAGGCGGCAAACCTCATTCAAGATATGGGCCAGAGACTCAACGTGTATCCTTTTATAAACCATCATCAGACATGTCGAAGGAAGGAGTATAGACATGGTGCTTTGTAGGCCCGTTTCCAAGGGTGCTGTGTCGTGTGTGGGAGCTGGGGACACAGTTAGTAGCCATAGTTTGTAATATCAGAACATTACAAATGTGCCAGTGGTCGCTTTAATGTATTCGGCGTTGTGTAGTAATGGTACAGCCAAATGGACTAGTTAGCAAACATAATCCGTCAACAACATGAAGGCCATCTATCTGGCGCCAACTAGCATGCTGTTAGCCTGGCAGTAAGTTAGCTAGCTAGCTAACATTTAGTTTACTAATCTTCCCTGCTGGTTCCCCTAATTGAAATGTTAACTAGCTAACGTTGATGTGTGTTTCTTCGTTTTATTATGAATATCCGCATAGCCAATTGACGGCTGCCCAGCATGCCTTTGCCAACGTTAGCAAACCAGCATTGCGTTTTTCTGTCTAGTTAGCGCGAGCTAGTTCCACGGCCCAAACAATGGCAATGCAAGAACCTGCATTATTGCTGGGCTTGTCATTTTCTTTTGCACGGTTACCCTGTTGCGTTATCTACCCAACAACAAATCATGTATTTACTGAAATTACATTTGAACATACTTGAATTCCTTAACCCGTTTTCTCCAGCTCACAACTTACTATAAATACAGCAATTGTTTACATGCATAGATTTTATATGTACCACTCTTTCACCAAATTCCACAGAAATGTAAGTATTTAGTCAGCCTGACTGTATTTTCCTTAAATATGCAACCTGTTTACATAATGTATTGCAATTAATTATCTTCTGTTATAGATCATTTCTCCAACCACATTATTCCTAGCTGCAAAAGTTGAAGAGCAACCTCGGAAACTGGAGCATGTCATCAAGGTTTCACATGCTTGTCTAAACCCTCAAGAGGCCCCGCTTGATACGAAGAGTAATGTAAGTCTGGGTACTATGGGTATTGTAGGTTTTGCTATTCTCCCTGTTTTTGTTAATAGCATCAACACCTGCTTTTGTATAGTTTGAGGTGTGTCACCAGATGTAAGCTGAGTCTGATAGTAGTATGACAGAAGCAATTTGCAGTCTTTGTCAGACGGATGGCTGTCCTGTCTCGGCATGTTCTTAGTGATATTATTCCTAGTAGCAAGACTACATTTAAAACAACTGACACTAAGAAATAACCCATACTGTTACTTTGGAATAGGGGTATCGATAGACACATTACACATGTCATGTAATGATTGTCTATTGAACTTCAGGCATACCTCCAGCAAGCTCAAGAGCTGGTGATACTTGAAACCATAGTGCTGCAGACTTTAGGTAAGTAATGACTGAGTGAGAGTATAGCGACAACTTGATCTAGTATACAAAATGTTATGTTTGAATATTCTGCTGGGCCGTTGCTGTCAGGCATTGATGAATTGCCTCGTGTTCCATTTTCCATTTATTTAAATTAGGTACAGTGCATTCGGAAAGTATCAGACCCCTTGACTTTCTCCACATTTCGTTACTTTACAACATTTGATTTGGATTTTTTTTTTTTTTTAATTCCCTCAATCTACACACAATGCCCCATAATGACAAAGCAAAAACTTATTTTTCTAGAAATTTTAGCAAATGTAAAAAATATATATATATATATAAAAATAACTTTTGCATAAGTTTTCAGACCCTTTACTCAGTACTTTGTTGAAGCACCAAAGACACTCAAGGACATTCAGAAACTTGTCCCGAAGCCACTTCTGTGTTGTCTTGGCTGTGTGCTTAGGGTTGTTGTCCTTTTGGAAGGTGAACCTTCACGCCGGTGAGGTCCTGAGCGCTCTCAAATCAAATCAAATCAAATTTTATTTGTCACATACACATGGTTAGCAGATGTTAATGCGAGTGTAGCGAAATGCTTGTGCTTCTAGTTCCGACAATGCAGTAATAACGAGCAAGTAATCTAACTAACAATTCCAAAAAAAACTACTGTCATACACAGTGTAAGGGGATAAAGAATATGTACATAAGGATATATGAATGAGTGATGGTACAGAGCAGCATAGGCAAGATACAGTAGATGATATCGAGTACAGTATATACATATGAGATAAGTATGTAAACCAAGTGGCATAGTTAAAGTGGCTAGTGATACATGTATTACATAAGGATGCAGTCGATGATATAGAGTACAGTATCAACGTATGCATATGAGATGAACAATGTAGGGTAAGTAACATTATATAAGGTAGCATTGTTTAAAGTGGCTAGTGATATATTTACATCATTTCCCATCGATTCCCATGATTAAAGTGGCTGGAGTAGAGTCAGTGACATTGACAGTGTGTTGGCAGTAGCCACTCAATGTTAGTGGTGGCTGTTTAACAGTCTGATGGCCTTGAGATAGAAGCTGTTTTTCAGTCTCTCGGTCCCAGCTTTGATGCACCTGTACTGACCTCGCCTTCTGGATGGCAACGGGGTGAACAGGCAGTGGCTCGGGTGGTTGATGTCCTTGATGATCTTTATGGCCTTCCTGTAGCATCGGGTGGTGTAGGTGTCCTGGAGGGCAGGTAGTTTGCCCCCGGTGATGCGTTGTGCAGACCTCACTACCCTCTGGAGAGCCTTACGGTTGAGGGCGGTGCAGTTGCCATACCAGGCGGTGATACAGCCCGCCAGGATGCTCTCGATTGTGCATCTGTAGAAGTTTGTGAGTGCTTTTGGTGACAAGCCGAATTTCTTCAGCCTCCTGAGGTTGAAGAGGCGCTGCTGCGCCTTCCTCACGATGCTGTCTGTGTGAGTGGACCAATTCAGTTTGTCTGTGATGTGTATGCCGAGGAACTTAAAACTTGCTACCCTCTCCACTACTGTTCCATCGATGTGGATGGGGGGTGTTCCCTCTGCTGTTTCCTGAAGTCCACAATCATCTCCTTAGTTGATTGTGGACTTCAGGAAACAGCAGAGGAACACCCCGCTCTGGAACAGATTTTCATAAAGGATCTCTGTGCTTTGTTCAGTTCATCTTCCCTCAATCCTGACTTGTCTCCCAATCCCTACTGCTGAAAAACATCCCCACAGCATGATGCTGCCATCATCATGCTTCACCGTAGGGATGGTGCCAGGTTTCCTCCAGACATGATGCTTGGCATTCAGGCCAATGAGTTCAATCTTGGTTTCTCTCATGGGCTGAGTCTTTAGGTGCCTTTTGGCAACCTCCATGTGGGCTCTCATGTGCCCTTTACTGAGTGGCTTCTGTCTGGCCACTACCGTAAAGGTGGAGTGCTGCAGAGATGGTTGTCCTTCTGTAAGGTTCTCCCATCTCCACAGAGGAACTCTGGGGCACTATCAGAGTGACCATCGGGTTCTTGGTCACCTCACCAATGCCTTTCTCTCCCGATTGCTTCTATTTGGCCAGGTGGCCAGCTCTAGGAAGAGTCTTGGTTGTTCCAAACTTCTTCCATTTAAGAATGATGGAGGCCACTGTGTTCTTGGACCTTCAATACTGCAGAAATGTTTTGGTACCCTTCCCCAGATCTGTGTCTTGACACAATCCTGTCTCGGGACCTCTACGCACAATTCCTTCAACCTTATGGCTTGGTTTTTGCTCTGACATCCACTGTCAACTGTGGGACCTTATATAGACAGGGGTGTGCCTTTCCAAATCATGTCCAATCAATTGAATTTACCACAGGTGAACTCCAAACAAGTTGTGGAAACATCTCAAGGATGATCAATGGAAATATGACGCACCTGAGCTCAATTTAGAGTTTCATAGGAAAGAGTCTCAACTTATGTAATATAGGTATTTCTGTTTTTTTTTTTATTAGTAATACATTTGCTAAATCTAAAAACCTGTTTTGCTTAGTCTACACACAATACTCTATAATGACTGTTTTTATTTAATACATTTTAGAAAAAGGCTTTAATGTAAAAAAATGTGGGAAAAGTCAAGGAGCGCGAATACTTTCCGAATGCACTGTATGTCACGGTAACATCAAACAATCCTCAATGCCAATATTCTGTTACTGCAGGTCAAAATGGTCTCTTTTGATGAATCTCAGATGTTGGAAACAGCAGTCCCATCCATGTTCCAATTTGTGGTCTCCACAACTACGGAATACTCCAATTATGTTGCCACCATCTGCGGCCATTTTTTGTTATACAACGTCAATATACTCACCCTTAATTAGATGTAAAGAAAGAGGAACTGCCTCTCATAATCCACATGTAATCCTGACTGTGCTCTTGTGTTGAAGAATAGAGGGGAAGAACCATTGATGGAACATTACTTTGATGCATCGTTGACAAACTGTTACTGTTGAAACTCACCTGTCATGTATTTTGTTCCAGGATTTGAAATAACTATTGAACATCCACACACTGATGTGGTGAAATGTTCCCAGCTAGTGAGAGGTAGAGGCTTCCTTCTTTGGTCTTTCATGCCCTCTAGTCAGGTCATTACTAGAAGGGATCCAGGTTTTGTCAAATTAATATCAGATTTGACTTTTCGTAGCAGCTTATGAGAACTTAAGCAGCAGGTTAGGAAAATGAATGTAGCATGTTAGGTAAAAGCTGGATCGCTTCTAGCCATGACCCTCTTGTCGTGTGGAAGGATAAATGCTGACATGATTGTGTAACAAATTGTTGTTGACCTTTGCATTTTCACTAAACATGACGTACACAGTACATTAAATGTAGACACAACGAAATGAGCAGCACTGCAGATATTGAGATGAGTGAGATGCAAGACTTGGCTCTCACAGCGTCACACAGTATCTGCGTATGCTCACGGGTTGCCTTCACGTTGTTAGAACGTGGTAGCTATGGGACCAAAACCGTGGCGAAGTTCAGCCTCATGCTTCAACAAATTTGTTGCGGAAAAAGTTTAGGGATTTTTTTTTGTCGCCTTAAGGATCCTCATTTCGTTAACGTTTAAGCATTCACACCCCTAGCATCTGCATCATATCGATGAGTCTACCTTTAAAGCTAACATTTGTCAACTTATAATTACTAACAGAGCACACTGGTCAGCAAAAACCTTAACCCTCTTGTCTCTTTCACTTACAGCAAGCAAGGATCTGGCACAGACTTCCTATTTCATGGCTACCAACAGGTTGTTATCCTGACACCCCCTGCCTTTTTGTTGCACTGTGACTACTGCACACTATAGCTTCCTGTAAGCAGGGTACCCTTTCT
Source organism: Oncorhynchus tshawytscha (assembly GCF_018296145.1). Taxonomy (NCBI): domain Eukaryota; kingdom Metazoa; phylum Chordata; class Actinopteri; order Salmoniformes; family Salmonidae; genus Oncorhynchus; species Oncorhynchus tshawytscha. The sequence continues at coordinate 41,415,661 of NC_056454.1, forward strand.
GTGTCCAACGGCCCTCTATGCGCCGATGGCTTCTGGGACGCTAGCCCCCTCCACGGGGTGGTTGGCGGTACCGGCCCTGGTCGCAGTGCGGTGTATTGTACAAGGGACCAGAGTTGGCACAGTGGGGTTGAATGCCCAATGTGCAGTGTAGTCGTGGGCTTGAACCTCACGGTTGCTCGGTTGCAAAAGCGCATATGTCTAAAAAAAGAGACTTTGGTAGCCTGAATAGCAGCTAGAGTTTACACAGACGTAAACATAATTAGACTTCGTCCTGGTAAGTACTGCCAACCTTTTTTTATTTGTTTTAAAAAAATCGCAGTTAACGTTTTCAGTCAGTTAAGCAAACGTTTCATGTAATGAGAGCGAGATATATATATATATATATATGAGACAAAAAACAGAAATGGAAGCGCTAATTACAATTTGATGTTAACCCATTTTCGGAGCTACTCAAATGTCATGTTTTTGAATTTGAAGAGAAGAATGCATGTTTTAATACACCATTTCATTGTATTGCAAAATATCTGTCCATCATAAGTATTGGTCTTGTTTTTTTAAAATTTTTACTTACAAACAACCATACAGTTTATATTCTGCAAATTATGGCAGAACAAGGTCCTGACCTGAAGGGTTTGTTTTGCCATGATGTCATGTTGGGTTGGGATTTAATATCGCTTTTTTGTTTCCCATAGCCAAAAAAAAACACCCTCAAAACTAACTACAATGTCTGGACACAGTTCTTGATAAATGCTTTTAAGTTGGGCCTGGTCATAATTAAGCTGCTGCTAACGCAATCCAGCAATCATATGAAAATTATTATTTTTTGTTTAAAAAAATTAAAATATGATCGAGCTAAAGACAACATTGTGTTCCAAAAACTGCCTGTTCTAAAGAAGGCAGGCTGCATTTGACCCATTAGAACTGGAGAGGCTTATGGCAAACTGTAAACAGAGAATTAGAGCTTGACGCTGTGCCGTAGACATCATGGTAATTAGAGGATGAATTGCTTAATGCCTGAACTCTGTGACCAGCCTCAGAAAGGCCTTGTTTGGGTCATAAAACTAGATTTCGCCATGGTTACTTGACCGTACCCTGTAGACTAAACAGTGAGGGGGAAAAGTGGAAACGGTACCCAAGTTTTTATAGAAATATAATTGACTTGAATGGGAATATATGTTTTAGTGTTCTATGGTTTGGATTCTATTAGGGTTACAGTCACCGTGGTGAATACTTCTTAAATTTGATGTTTTTCAGGATTGTGCGGACTAGTCTCGGGCAGTGCAGTGATACGGGAGATAGATTAAAATATTCTACTTTTAATATGCATTATGTCCAGGCATTTAACTTATTGTGGCACAAGGTTACCATCCAGCTTTTACCATGGTATTTCAAATGGAAGACTATCTAGCTCTCTGGCCCTTTTAAAAATAAAAAAAATTGTTCAAGGTTCAATATTGTAGCGTAATCTTTCTACATAACTTGAGTTGTAAAGAACTTGAGTCAACTTGGATTACAGTTGACTAGAAGACATTTCGTGTGTTTCTCACCACAACCAGTTAGTGTAAATGAGTGTCTCTTTTGAATTTACTGCAAGCTGATTTTCTACATGACCATAAAATGTTGACCCAGTGTTATTCATTGGTGGTGGATTTCTTTAATGAATGGTGAAATTGGGTCACATTCCCACCAAAAAACCTACTAGTCTTTATTTGAATTTGAAGTTATTGCTATATCTGCAGCTCCTTTTGGTAACCACTAGGCTGGTAGCCACAATGTGAAACTGACTCCTGATCTATTCTGCATGGCAGTAATTGTTTGTTCTTTTAAGTGCAACTGTGTCAACGATAACATTTATTTTACAATGCTTCTTCTGTTCTCAATACTCTGTGTACTATGGTTTACCTTGGCCTAAAGCACCTGTGACTTATCGTGTTTGCCCCTCTTCTCTTCCCTCTTCTCCATGTGACCTGTCGTTGCGCTCCGGCCTCTCCTTGCACAGCCTCCACCTCACCACGTTCTGCCTGCAGCACAAGCCCACAGTCATCGCCTGCGTCTGCATCCACCTGGCCTGTAAATGGTCCAACTGGGAGATCCCCGTCTCCACTGACGGGAAACACTGGTGGGAGTACGTGGACAACTCTGTCACGCTGGAGCTTCTCGATGGTGACTCTTAGATTATAGTTCATTAGTTCACGCTCGTAGTCGGAAAGACATGCAGAATGCTTAGTTACAATGTTTCAGTTTGGGAGAATCGTTTTTGTTTTCGTCAATGAGAAATGTGTGGGTGTATGTTATTATTGGCATTTTATATTAGGTGTTAAAACCAAGTGTCCTGTCCTTCAGAACTGACACACGACTTCCTTCAGATTCTGGAGAAGACGCCGAGCAGGTTGAAGAGGATACGGAACTGGAGGGTAAGCAGAAGTTAATCTCCGTTGAACCATCATTAAGACCTCTCACTGACTCTGAGTTGTAGATTGTCCTTGGTGTCTGCTGATTTTTATTTCAGTGTAGTTTCAGTCTCTTTACTACCACGTCTTCATTCTCTCTTCTCCCCCATACCAGGCCACACAAGCTGCCAAGAAGCCCAAGGGAGATGGCTCTCAGGCGAACGACCCCTACCCAGGACCCTCCCTGGTCCACGAACATTCCCTGGGAGACGGCATCCCTGGGGTCTCCAACCCAGCCTTCTCCAAAGCTGCCTCCTCGTTCCCTGTCCCACTGCCGGGTCACGCCAGTGGACCCCTCTCCCTGGACTCCATCGCCTCCATGCAGGGCAGCTCCTACACCTTCACCGCCCCCAGCGACTGGCCCCAGGACATGGGGGGTCGCTCGGAGGGAGGAGGCTATTCCCTCAAAACAGATACACTAGGCCTCCAGCAGGGGGCTTCACTGTCTCTGCAGCACAACTCTCTGAACCCACACAGACCAGATAAGACCATGGAGTTCAACCCTATTAAACATGAACACAAGGCTGTAGCAGGGGGGGGGAAGCAGCAGCAGCCCCCGCCTGCCCAGAAAATGTCCCTGGACAAGTACAGAGAGAAGCACGCTGCCGAGCTGGCGGTGCAGCAGAAACGCAAACAGACAGAGCAGCAGGCTATGGAGCCTGAGGGCAGGGATGCCTATATATCCTCTGTCCAGTCAGACCACAGGAAACACATGCAGCCCCACTCTAACCCAGGGAGCAGCAGCAGTGGCACCACTTCATCTCCTCTTAAAATGAAGCTGGCCGTTTTAGGCCAAGACAGGCTCCCCTCTGACAAACGGGACAAGGGGGGCTCACTCAAACTCCGCCTCCCAGTTCCTTCTCAGGGGGGCGTGGCCAGCAAAGAGGAGCTGAAGATGAAAATCAAGGTGTCCTCTGAGCGCCACAGCTCTTCTGATGAGGGTGGGCCCAAAAGCAAACATTCCAGCCCGCTGGTGAGCAAGGAGAAGCATCGGGACCAGTCTGCCCACCGCCACCACAAGCAGCACGGACACTCTCAGCTCCACGCAGCACAGCACAGCGGCAATGGCCGGGGGGGCCTTGAGGGGCCAGTAGGTGTCGGGCCGGCCCTCCTCCGGAGCCCCCTGGGGCTAGGGAGCGTTGAGGGGTTGGCGGGCCCGGCCCTTGCTTCTGTTTCCAGTTCCTCCCGCAAGAGGGCACACACCAACGTTGCCGGCCACAACCACCACTCCTCCAAAACGAGCAAAAGCTCCAAGGGCGGCGCAGGTAGTTCCTCTCATTGTTCCTCTGTTCAGCTGCAGTCACAGTGTGTGTCGTCTCACAGCTCTGGTTTTAACCTTCCCTTCCCCCTCCTCCCCCTGTCACATACCAGGTGGGCTACGGACATCTCAGCACCCTAGTGAAACTGGACAAGAAGCCAGTGGAGAGCCGCGGCCCTGAGGTCGCCGGCTGGGGTACTGCCAGCACCAAACAGACACTTTTGACATGCTCCCATTTCCTGTTAAGTGCCCAAGGAATAAACTCATGAACCCTTTATAGCAAGGCAATGGAAGGTAAAGCAAAGTGTAGGACAAAAATAGAATTATTATGCTTCCCGATCATCTGATCTCTTGGCAGTGCTGGTATAGTCCTGCCTGTTTCTGTAACTGCTGCTTAGTCCTTAGTCCATATTCTCTGGATGGGTCTTGAAATGTGGACGTGAGTTAAGGGGTCATCCTAGTTTAAATGTTGAAAAAAGGTGTATATAGATATATATGTATACGTATACATGTATATATGTATATATGTATATATACATGTATATATGTATACATATATTTGTATATATGTATATTTGTATATATATATGTATACGTATATGTGTATATGTATACATATATTTGTATATATGTGTATATATATATGTGTACTGAAAAGGCATGAAAGATGCAATTTATTTTCTTTTAAATAATTACATTTCCACAACTAATCCAGTGAGAAAACAAGGCAAGCGGTCCTCTTGTGACTGGAGAGCTTGTCAGTCGGTAGTAGAGAAGGAAGGCCGGGCACGCCAAACATGGCCGCCAATGGAAGCTGGATTTTTTATTTATTTTTTTGAACGAGTTTTTTAATACTCAATACTGTATCGATGATCCGCATGTTTCTATCATCAAAGGGATAAAGCAGAATGCAGACTGCTGTTTACAGAAAGTGGAGATAAATGTACATACATTTTTGTATGTTTAAAAAGCTATACCATAAATACTCAGGTTTGGAGCTGCTTGTAAGTATAAGATATATATATATATATTATATATGATGGAGAAAGACTATTGTAACTTGATGTAGGAGTCCTATCATTGGTGACTCTGACTGCAGCGTTCCACTGTTGTGCTTAGAGCCTGTACTACGCATGGCTGCCGGTAGAGTGCACTCGACCTTCGACCTTTCCATCCCTTTGTAGGGTCTGGATTTCCTCCAGTGCAGACCCTACAAACAGTACCAACCACCTGGCATGTTGTCAGAGGCCATGCAATTTGTACAACTATTTTTTTTTGTGGGGGGGACCTCCATGATGACCTGAAGCTGGATGCCAAAAGCTGTGCCTCGCAACAAAAACAAACTAAGGACACGAGGACAGTAATACTAGTGCTATAGTTTACATGCCTAACCTTTGCTGTGAAGTGCATTTACATAAAATGGTTGCTTGGCTTGACCCTGTAGCCGATAGATGCAAAGCTGTAAATCAGTAATGGTAAATAATGTAGGATTGTTAATGTTCAGTGACGTGACCTGGTTATTGGGCTTAACGGTCCGTCAGTGTTGCTGATACAGTACGGCGTCTCGTGTGCCGTCTGCGTCTCAACGGGTCAGTTTCCTACTGGATATGGCAGATATCGTTCTCAATTGTGGACACAAACTAAGAACTGTTCTTTGACTGGTTAGTTCTTATTTCAGTGTGCAGACAGTTGGTATTGAGGCCAAGATGCTATGTTCCACCAGTACTTATACTCTTGGGCACAGACGGTGGTTTTGATAACAAGAAGGCAAGTGCAAATCTTGACAACTAGTTTTTATTATTTTATTTAAGTTCTACAAATAAAGCCTAAGGTTGACACTACCTTAACTTGACCTATGTTGTATGATTGATTAGTATGTTATATGAAGAGAATGGAAGCAAAATGTTATACAAAAGCCCCATTTGTATCCGCTGCAGGATCTTGTTCCAAGGGTGATAAAGGTTTCAAGCAATACATTTGAAAAGGAATTTAAATACGGTATATTATGCGAATTTGACAGATTTACACTGCCGTTCAAAAGTTGGGGGTCACTTAATGTCTTTGGTTTTGTATTAACATCAAATTGATCATAAACTCAGTGTAGACATTTAATGCTGGAAATGGCAGATTTTTTTAATGGAATATCTACGTAGGCCCATTATAAGAAACCACCACTCCTGTGTTCCAATTGCACATTGTTAGCTAATCCAAGTTTATCATTTTTAAAGCCTTTTGTAATTATGTTACCACAGCTTAAAACTGTCTTTCTTTAGACTAGTTGAGTATCTGCATTTGTGGTTTCGAAGACCTTTCTTCTGAAACACGTCCGTCTATGAAGGCTATTCCATGCAATAAATTGAAGATCTCGTACAACGCTGTGTACTGCCCCCTTCAAGGAACAGCGCAAACTGGCTTAAACCAGGATAGAAAGAGTGGGAGGCCCCGGTGCACAACTGAGCTAGAGAACAAGTACGTTAGTCTAATTTGAGAAACGAACGCCTCCGGGATGCCTAGAAGGCCAGCATCCCAGAGTCGCCTCTTCACTGTTGATGTTGAGACTGGTGTTTTGTGAGTACTATTTAAAGAAGCTGCCAGTTGAGGACTAGTGAGGCATGTGTTTCTCAATCTAGACACTAATGTACATGTCCTCTTGCTCAATTGTGCACCGGGGCCTCCCACTCTTTCTATTCTGGTTAGAGCCAGTTTGTGCTGTTCTGTGAAGGGAGTAGTACACAGAGTTGTACGAGATCTTCAGTTTCTTTGCATTTTCTCGCATGGAATATCCTTAATTTCTCAGAACAAGAATAGACTGACGAGTTTCAGAAGAAAGGACTTTGTTTCTGGCCATTTTGAGCCTGTGATCGAAACCCACATGCTGATGCTCCACCAGTCTAAAGAAGGCCAGTTTTACTTCTTTAATCAGCAAGTTTTCATATGTGCGAACATAATTGCTGAATGGTTTTCTAATGATCAATTAGCTAAAAGGCTAACACACCATGGCCATTGGAACACAAGAGTGATGGTTGCTGATAATGGGCCTCTACACCTATGTAGATAGATATTCCATTAAAAATCAGCCATTTCCAGCTACAATAGGAATTTACATTATTTATTACATTATTACACGTTATTTCTGATCAATTTGATATTTTAATGGACAAACGAGGACATTTCAAAGGGACCCTAAACTTCTGAAAGGTGGTGTGTGTGTATATACATTCTTGATAGGTGTTATGGGTTTTCACTTCTTGATGAACTCAGGAAATAGCGCCCAACAGCGTTGTGTAGGTTCTAAACAAAGATGACATCCTTGGGAAAGAAAGGGTGGCCCAATAGGTGTTCAGCAGATGGCCGCTGTTTCTGGTCACTGCAAAGAGGACCGAAATGTTATTCAACCTGGCTGCAAGTTATGATTTACTGACTGGGTGTGATGTCACATTTACCTTTGTTTGACTTACATTGGTTACGCTAGAGGTTGACATAATTAACAGTTATCGAAATTTGTATCCACACTTTGTTTTACTTTAGTCAGTGTAGATTCCAATCTCTGTTTACCCAGAGACTACATTCAAGGTAAGGAAACAGTTATTTGGTTGAACTATTCCTTTAAAATGATTGTATTTAACATTTTGCTTGTAAGTACAGAACCATAAATCAACTCACCTGGTCAGACAGACAAAGTCCTTGGTGTCCTCTGTTGACCCCGTCAGGCATCGGGCCTCTCCTCACACAGATTTAGAAAAATGCAAGGAGAACACTGACACCCAGTTTGTCGAATTTCTGTCTTGCTAGTGTAACAGTTTAGCTTCCGTCCCTCTCCTCGCCCCTACCTGGGCTCGAACCAGGGACCCTCTGCACACATCAACAGTCACCCTCGAAGTATCGTTACCCATCGCGCCACAAAAGCCACGGCCCTTGCAGGGCAAGGGGAACAACTACTTCAAGGTCTCAGCAAGTGATGTCACCAATTGAAACGCTACTAGCGCGCACCCCGCTAACTAGCTAGCCATTTCAAATCGGTTACACTCACCCCCCCCCTTTTGACCTCCTTTTCCGCAGCAACCAGTGATCCTGGTCAACAGCATCAATGTAACAGTTTAGCTTTCCGTCCCTCGGCTCGAACCAGGGACCCACTGCACACGGACAAGTCACCCTCGAAGCATCGTTACCCATCGCACAACAAAAGCCTCAGCCCTTGCAGAGCAAGGGGAACAACTACTTCAAAATCTCGGAGCGAGTGACGTCACCGATTTGAAACGTTACTAGCGCGCACCCCGCTAACTAGCTAGCCATTTCACATCGGTTACACTAGAGCTGCCCTGGTCAACTGTAAGTGCTGTTATTGTGAAGTGGAAAGGAACAATGATGACTCAGCTGTGAAGTGGTAGAACACAATCTCACAGAGCGGAACCGCTGAGTGCTTTAGCGCGTGTGTAAAAATCGTCATCGTCTCTTCGGTTGTGACCCAACTACCTCGTTCCAATCTGCCTCTGGAAGCAACATCAGAATAACTGTTTGTCGTGAGCTTCATGAAATGGGTTTCCATGGCCAAGCAGCCTTACACAAGCCTAAGGTCACCATGCGCAAGGCCAAGTGTTGGCTGGAGTGGTGTAAAGCTCGCCGCCATTGGATTCTGGGGCAGTGAAAACACGTTCTCTGGAGTGATGAATCGCACTTCATCTGGCAGTCCCACGGACAAATCTGGGTTTGGCGGATGCCAGGAGAACGCTACCTGCCCCAATGCATAGTGCCAAATTAAAGTTTGGTGGAGGAGGAATAATGGTCTGGGGCTGTTTTTTAATGGTTCCTGCTAGGCCACTTCGTTCCAGTGTAGGAAAATCTTAATATTACAGCATACAATTACATTCTAGATGTTTCTGTGCTTCCAACTTTGTGCCTTTCCTGTTTCAGCATGACAATGCCCCACTGCACAAAGCGAGGTCCATACAGAAATGGTTTGTTGAGATCGGTGGGGAAGAACTTGACTGGCCTGCACAGAGCCCTGACCTCAACCCCATCAAACACCATTGGGATGAATTGGAACGGCGACAGGGAGCCAGGCCTAATCGCCCAACATCAGTGCCCGACCTCACTAATGCGCTTGTGGCTGAATGGAAGCAAGTCCCTGTAGCAATGTTCCAACATCTAGTGGAAAGCCTTCCACAGGAGAGTGGAGGCTGTTATAGCAGCAAAGGGGGACCAACTCCATATTAATGCCCATGATTTTGGAATGAGATGTTCGATGAGCAGGTGTCCACATACCTTTGGTCATGTACTGTACAGTATGTGTTAACTTCTATGCCTTATGCCATACATGATTGTGGTGAATTTCCTACAAAGATATGGTATGATATATTTGAGACAAAGTGTAAGATTCATCTATGAATATAAGAAAAGTATGTGCTGAGAATATTACCTTACTTCCTTCATTGTTTTTATTTTTATTAGTCAACATAAAAAACAATGTAATTAAATGAACACACACACCACTGACATACAAAATCTTAGCTTGTACAAATAATCTTCTGCCATACAAAATTCTTATAAGATTTTCATGATTGTTTGAAATAGGACAGATATAGTCACCCATCTATGATTATTATTACACAGACACAAGGCATGCACACACATGCTCTCTCTTTCACTACCTCTGAGACTGACGTCACACATGCTCTCTCTTTCACTACCTCTGAGACTGACGTCACACATGCTCTCTCTTTCACTCTATCTGAGACTGACGTCACACATGCTCTCTCTTTCACTCTATCTGAGACTGACGTCACACATGCTCTCTCTTTCACTCTATCTGAGACTGACGTCACACATGCTCTCTCTTTCACTCTATCTGAGACTGACGTCACACATGCTCTCTCTTTCACTATCTGAGACTGACGTCACACATGCTCTCTCTTTCACTCTATCTGAGACTGACGTCACACATGCTCTCTCTTTCACTCTATCTGAGACTGACGTCACACATGCTCTCTCTTTCACTCTATCTGAGACTGACGTCACACATGCTCTCTCTTTCACTCTATCTGAGACTGACGTCACACATGCTCTCTCTTTCACTCTATCTGAGACTGACGTCACACATGCTCTCTCTTTCACTCTATCTGAGACTGACGTCACACATGCTCTCTCTTTCACTCTATCTGAGACTGACGTCACACATGCTCTCTCTTTCACTACCTCTATCTGAGACTGACGTCACACATTGAGAATGTGGCCTTTTTTCCTCCCCTGTCACCATCCTCCCCTGTCACCATCCTTCATATAATATACACAATATTCTATAGATAACTCTTCCCCCTTAGAGAAAACACCTTTTGAGCCTCCGGTTTAACGTTTTAGGAAAAACATACTTTTTTTCCAGACTTTTAATCATATCAAATTGTATTGGTCACATACACATGGTACGATATGTTATTGTGAGTGTAGTGAAATGCTTGTGCTTCTAGTTCTGACAGTGCAGTAATATCTAACATGTAATCTAACAATTCCACAACAACTACCTAATACATACAAATCTAGGTAAAGGGATGAATAAGAATATGTACATATAAATATATGGATGAGCAATGACAGAGCGGCATAGGCAAGATGCAGTAGATGGTATAAAATACAGTATATACATATGGGATGAGTAATGCAAGATATGTAAACATCATTAAAGTGACTATTGATCCATTTGTTAGAGTGGCCAATGATCTAAAGTCTGTATGTAGGCAGCATCCACTCTGTGTTAGTGATTTTTATATTTTACCAGGCAAGTCAGTTAAGAATACATTCTTATTTTCAATGACAGCCTAGGAACAGTGGGTTAACTGCCTGTTCAGGGGCAGAACGACAGATTTGTACCTTGTCAGCTCAGGGATTTGAACTTGCAACCTTCCGGTTACTAGCCCAACGCTCTAACCACCAGACTACACTGTAACAGTCTGATGGCCTTGAGATTTCAGCTATTTTTCAGTCTCTCGGTCCCAGTTTTGATACACGTGTGAATTCCATGAAGTAAATGATTTTATATTACTTACAGTAGTGTGTTCATATATTTACACATGGGCGCCCCAGCTAGAACCAAACCCACGCCCCTGGCATCGCAAGCAACATGAGTCACACAATCATGTGTTGTGCTATTTTCTCCAGTTAGCATTGCATTGTCTTTAATACCCCACAACCCAGTGCATGGATTAGGTAAGGGAGTAATAATGATTAGCACTTTTTAGAGAAGTGTGAGATATCACACTTGAGCCCTGACCGCTGAAGGCAAAATTGGGGTTTGTAAATGGGGCAGCAGCGTAGCCTAGTGGTTAGAGCGTTGGACTAGTAACTTAAAGTGTTGCATGAACATATTCCCGAGCTGACAAGGTACAAATCTGTCGTTCTGCCCCGGAACAGTTAACCCACTGTTCCTAGGCCGTCATTGAAAATAAGAATATGTTCTTAACTGACTTGCCTAGTTAAATAAAGGCAAAATAAAAATGGGCTTAGCTGTTAAGTGTCTCCCTCACTCTCTACACACTGGTTTCCTGTTTCTCATGGCAACAGGCCACACATCTTACTGCTGTATTTCACCTAATATATATATATTTTTACCTTTGTTTAACTAGGCAAGTCAGTTAAGAAAAAATTCTTATTTACAATGACAGCCTACCGGGGAACGGTGGGTTAACTGCCTTGTTCAGGGGCAGAATGACATATTTTTACCTCGTCAGCTCAGGGATTCGATCCAGCAACCTTTTGGTTACTGGCCCAATGCTCTAACCACTAACCCACTGCCCCTAACAGCCTAATTTCTTGTGAGTCCCTGTGATCTGTGGGAAATATGTATCTCTAAGGCGGTCATACATTTGGCAGGAGGTTAGGAAGAGCAGCTAATTTTCCATCTAATGTGATGGGCAGTGGGCACAGCCTTTCTCTTGAGGGGCATGTCTGCCTGCCTATTGCAAGGCTATGCTCAATTAGTCTGTACAGTCAAAACTTTTCTTAATTTTATATATATTTTTATTAAACTAGGCAAGTCAGCTGAGAACAAATTATGATTTACAAAGAAGGCCTACACAAGATCCGAAGATCTTTTATATCAATTGCAGTCAATTATTAATCGTCACCTCAATCAATCTCATTCTGACTGTCGTAAGTACTTTGTTATCTGCACGAACCCTAGCAAATAAGTTAAATCAGCAATACACAAACTGGCTTAATTATTTATTTACTAAATAATCACACAGAATTACATGTACAGTTGAAGTCGGAAGTTTACATACACTTAGGTTGGAGTCATTAAAACTCGTTTTTCAACCAGTCCACAACTTTCTATAGTTTTGGCAAAAACTATAGTTTTGGCAAGTCTGTTAGGACATCTACTTTGTGCATGACACAAGTCATTCTTCCAACAATTGTTTACAGACAGAATATTTTACATATTATTCACTGTATCACAATTCCAGTTGTTCAGAAGTTTACATACACTAAGTTGACTGTGCCTTTAAACAGCTTGGAAATTTTCTGAATATGATGTCATGGCTTTAGAAACTTCTGATAGGCTAATTGACATCATTTGAGTCAATTTGAGGTTTACCTGTGGATGTATTTCAAGGTCTACCTTCAAATTCAGTGCCTCTTTGCTTGACATCATGGGAAAATAAAAAAAAATCAGCCAAGACCTCAGAGAAAAATTGTAGACCTCCACAAGTCTGGCTCATCCTTGGGAGCGATTTCCAAATGCCTGAAGATACCACATTCATCTGTACAAACAATAGTATGCAAGTATAAACACCATGGGACCACGCAGCTGTCATACAGCCCAGGAAGGAGACGCGTTCTGTCTCATAGAAATGAACGTACTTTGGTGCGAAATGTGCAAATCAATCCCAGAACAACAGCAAAGGACCTTGTGAAGATGATGGAGGAAACAGGTACAAAAGGTATCTATATCCAGAGTAAAACAAGTCCTATATCGACATAACATGAAAGGCCACTCAGTAATGAAGAAGCCACATGCTCCAAAACCATCATAAAAAAGCCAGACTACGGTTTACAACTGCACATGGGGACAAAGATCGTACTTTTTGGCGAAATGTCCTCTGCTCTGATGAATCAAAAAAAGAACTGTTGGGCCATAATGACAATCGTTATGTTTGGAGGAAAAGGGGGGGGGGTGGGCTTGCAAGTCGAAGAACATCCCAACCGTGAAGCACGGGGGTGGCAGCATCATGTTGTGGGGTTGCTTTGCTGCAGGAGGGACTGGTGCACTTCACAATGACCCACTGAGAATGTGATGAAATAAATAAAAACTGAAATAAATCATTCTCGCTACTATTATTCTGACATTTCACCTTCTTAAAATAAAGTGATGATCCTAACTGACCTAAGGCAGGGAGTCTTTACTCGGATTAAATGTCAGTTATTGTGAAAAACTGAGTTTAAATGTATTTGGCTAAGGTGTATGTAAACTTCCGACTTCAACTATATGTATGTATGTACTATATGTATTTCATTACTTTAACAGAACGTTTCCTAAAAGTCCAAACATGGCAACCTTTAATGACATTTTTGGTAATGTTCTAAAAATGTGTATTTTTAGGTTGCAGGGAGGTTCTGAGAGTGTTTTACTCTGGTTCCTTACGTTCCTTAAATTCTCCTGGGAGGTTTTATTAAAGTTTTGAGAACAGAAATTAAAGGTGTTTGGAGGTTTTGGAATAACTTCCTTAAATCTCACTGAATGTTTCAAGACTTTTAATAAGACTGCTAACTTATTTTGAGTAAACTTTGTCCAATCACCAAGCACAGATAGGAAAATAACTCCCATATGTCCTATGTTTTATTGTGACACAGCATCAGTGAGATTAAAACTGCTATCTTCTCTATTAATGTAATTAGTGCACTGAGCCACCAGGATGGAGCTAGCATGCTATGTTTTTTTATTACGCAAAGCTGTTCATTTTTGTCTATTCAAACAGACCCCATTTCAAAGGACAGAAGCATTCATTAAGATGAGTTGTGGCCAATTAGTGGGCACGCCCCAACACACCTGAATACACTTAGGCCTAGATTCACTTAGATCAACCCGCAAAGCGGATGTTTTGGTGGTATCCGAGGTGGAACTACATTGGAGCCATGAAATCGTTGAGCAGCTGCTCTTGTGATCATTGTCATGATGCAACACCAAGGGGGGGAACAGGAGCAGACTAAGCACATACCCCTGCGTGGCCCCCATGTTGAGGGTCAGTGTGGCAGAGGTGATGTCCTTGATCCAGTTGCAGAGTGAAGTGTTCATTCCCAGGTTCCAAAGCTTGGTGATGAGCTTGGAAGGGACTATGGTGTTGAACACTGAGCTGTAGTCAATGAACAGCATTCTCACAGAGGTATTCCTCTTATCTAGGTCAGTGTGGAGTGCAATTGAGATTTCCTCTTCTATGGCTCTATTGGGGTGGTATGCAAATTGGAGTGGGTCTAGAGTGTCTGGGATGATGGAGTTGATGTGTACCATAACCAGCCTTTTAAAGCTCTTCATGATTACAGATGTGAGTTGTCGTGACGTTGGCCTGGGGGTAGGTTTTGAATAAATACCTCTTCCCCCCTTTTTCCTCTCTCTACCCTACTGATGTTACATTTGCAAAACCCTTAGAGATTCTGGGAACATCAGAAGGTGGGGGGAAATGAACTATATTCTGGTAATCCGACCAACTGAACATATGCGGTGGTACTTGATGAATATGATGTCAGTTCGGTTGTCATCTGAGACATTCTCATCAATGATAAGATGACAAACTCTACAGTAGAAAGTCTACACATCAGAGTTATCGGATTCACATTCAATTTAAATGTTTGAATATGAAATTATTCGTGATGTGATGAAATGTGATTTTAGCTTCTAAAATGTGAGCTTTGGGTTTTCATAATATAGGGCTCTGCTCAATCAGTAGCCCGCCCCTGTGAAGGGACATGGGCTATAAAACTTTTCAAACACGCCCTCCTCTCCCTTCCTGTATAAGCCCTTGACGACAATATAACCCCCTGTTCCGAGGACGTGAGGACGACGATCCGATGTCAGAATGGTTCAGAGAATAACTACAGAATGAAGCCAACATCAGCGTGAGCTTTGGTTGCGAATGGTATTAACTTTGAACTCTTATTCACTACAGAAGTGATACCTCCTAGCTGTTGAGTTAGCAACAGCCGCTGCAAACGAGGGTTAGGAAGGAACAGACAGAGTATCCAGACAGAGTACCACACAACGACATTACTACAACGTATTCAATTTACCAGCAGAGACATTCTTCAAAGGACAAAGGACTCGGTTGGGCAACACGGCCTTCCATCTACCACCAACCTACCGAAGCGCAGCTCAGAGTAAATATTTATTGCATTTTCCTTTTCCAAATGGGCGGTAATTTAGAATGCATAAGATACTGTATTTAGCACAGCTTCACCATTTGTTCCTCAGTCTTCCCACTCATTCACTCAAACCCAGCCCCTTTTCTTTTGTGTAACCAGCTGTCATATCTGATCCGCCCGCTAGGGACGTTTTCCTTTATGCCGTAATTTGAAATCAAGTTATGATTTAAATATGTGTATGTGTAATTCTGTGTGATTAGTTAGGTATTTAGTAAATAAATAATTAAACCCAATTTTGTATTGCTGATTCAACTTGTTAACCAGGGTTCGTGCAGATAACCAAGAATTTACAACTTTCAGATGAGACTGAATTAAGATGATGATTAATATTGACTGCTATTGATGTAAAATATTACTAGGTCTTTAAGAGTTTGTCCGGAAGATAACAGCTCTATAAATATTATTTTGTGGTGCCCGACTCTCTAGTTAATTACATTTACATGATTAGCTCAATCAGGTAATATTCATTACGGAGAAATTATTTTATAGAATAGCATGTCATATCACTTAATCCGGCATAGCCAAAGACACGACAGAGTGCTACAGGGCGGTAGTCATTGTGAAAGATAACCTTGGAGTTCATGGGAACAGCAACGATGATGGTCAGCTTGAAATGTGGGGATTACAGACTGGGACAAGGAGAGGTTGACCTGAATATGCCTGCCAGCTTTTCTGCGTAAACTCTGAGAACGCGCAAAGGAATACCGTCCGACCCTGTGGCCTTTGCGAATGTTGACCTGATTAAATATCAGTGGTATAAAGTACTTTAGAAAAATACTTTAAAGTACTACTTAAGTATTTTCTTTGGGTATCTATCGTTACTCAACTAAAACTTTTAATTTACTACATTCCGGCAGAAAACATTGTACCTGACACCCAAAAGTACTTGACAGGAAAATGGTCCAATTCACACACTTATCAAGAGAACATCCCTTGTCATCTACTGCCTCGAATCAGGCGGACTCACTAAACACAAATGTTTTGTTTGTAAATGATGTCTGAGTGTTGGAGTGTGCCCCTGGCTATCCGTATAAAAAAATATATAATAATAATAAGTCATGACTGTCCTGTGAGGATCAGAATGGATCAGATCAGCTTGGCAATGGGCACTCTCTCGCCCATGTTGTAGATTACAAGAGAAGGAAACTCTCTCCCCTTCCAGGATTCCAAGGAATGTTCTTTGTTTCACAGAAGTTTTCTTCAGCGATACTCTAACACGGTCAAACGTGAATACTGGGACAATAATTCTAACATAAGCATGTGGGGACTGGTTAGTGGGGAGCTTTAGAAAACTAATGCCATATTGTTTTTCATTTTGTGATATCATTAAAAACTGGGTGGACAAAATACTGTAACTTGGAAAGTATATCCAGTTTATCTGTCAAGTTTTCATCCAATACATTGTGCATAAAGAATGGGAAAAATGAAAGTATTTTTGTTAAGATAAGAATTTGACTTTATGATGTATAAGAGAATCTATTCACTATAATCTGTGTATAAGTAGCCACGCCACGATGATGTCAGAGAGCGTGTCACACTGATGGAACCGCCCTTTTCGGCCAGAGTGCATAAAAGGTTTGGTAACGAAATGAACATCAGACCAGGAAACGTGAGGCGAGAGCAACATGTTTGAAATGGTTGGAAATTTGAACCTCAACACGAGGGGAAGAAATAAACTCATCTTCCTTTAGACCAGCGAGATGGCGAGCTGCAGCTCATGTCCACCGTGGTCCAAATCCTGAATAACAACACGAGAGGTAAAACAAACTCCCGTCTCAGACAATCACTGGTACAGCTGATTAGCTGTCCTGACTCAAATATCTAGAACTCTTTATTAAACCATCCTACTACTCTTGTGAAATTACCATAGTACACTACTCTCATCACCCCACTGGAACTAAAAACTCCACACATTTTGGAATGTCTGTGTGCCCTTGACAATCCCTAATCAATATCCAAAAACAGTACACATTTAATTCAGAGAACCTGCACATCATCATCTCCCTTTTGTGGCACCAATGTGAGGGGTTATAGCAGGGGAAACAGTGCTGCAGTAGTTTAGTGTGTGATGCTGGAATAATGACAAGTGAACCTGGGGAGCTTTGCGTTCACATTGTCTTAAATAAGAGAACTGGTCCACGGAAATCAAGCGAACCGAACTCTCGAGGTCTGTGTGGTCTCGCTTTGGAGGCTCTTTTGAGGGTTCAAATTAAATGTTATTAGTCACGTGCTGAATACAACAACCTTACAGTAAAATGCTTACTTACGAGCTCCTAACCAACAGTGCAGTTTCAAAAAATACGGATGAGAATAAGAGATAAAAGTAACAAGTAATTCACCTGTTGAGTGTAGGGGGCAGTATGGGGCAGTGTTTGGATGAAAAACGTACCCAAATGAAACTGCCTATTTCTCAGGCCCAAAATATACACTGCTCAAAAAAATAAAGGGTACACTTAAACAACACAATGTAACTCCAAGTCAATCACACTTCTGTCATACAGGCATGTGGAGGCCACACACACTACTGAGCCTCATTTTGACTTGTTTTAAGTACATTTCATCAAAGTTGGACCAGCCTGTAGTGTGGTTTTCCACTTTAATTTTGAGTGTAACTCCAAATCTAGACCTCCATGGGTTGATACATTTGATTTCCATTGATAATTTTTGTGTGATTTTGTTCTCAGCCCATTCAACTATGTAAAGAAAAAAGTATTTAATAAGAATATTTCATTCATTCAGATCTAGGATGTGTTATTTTTGTGTTCCCTTTATTTTTTTGAGCAGTGTAGTTGAAACACACACACACACTGACCAAAAGGTTATTTTGTTGGCATTTACGTATTTCCCCATTACCAGTAAAACGTAATCAAAACCTATTTCTTTCTGTGCTGTTTCTTTGTTCATTTGTTCAATCTCATCCAGGATTTCATCATACATGTCAAGCCCTGTCTGTCCGTGACTTCTCTTTCTTGGTCACTGCCACCGGTTCCATATTGTCCAGCTGTGTCTGTATCATTTCACGTAAACCCTGTTTATTTGTCTGCATCGAGGTAGCGGTCCTTGTACCTATCAAATTAAACTTTATTTGCCATGTGCACTGAATACAACAAGTGTAGACCTTACGATGAAATGCTTACTTACGAGCCCTTAACTAACAGTGCAGTTCAAGAAGAGTTAAGAAAACATTTACCAAATAAACTAAAGTAAAAAGGAACACAATAACATAACAATAATGAGGCTATATACAGGGGTTACCGGTACTGAGTCAGTGTGCGGGGGTACAGGTTAGAGATAATTTGTACATGTAGGTAGTGGTGAAGTGACTATGCATAGGTAATAAACAGTGAGTAGCAGCAGTGTACAAAACAAATAGAGTTGGGGGGGTGTCAATGTAATAGTCCGGTGGCCATTTGATTAATTGTCCAGCAGTCTTATGGCTTGGGGGTAGAAGCTGTTAAGGAGCCTTTTGGTCCTAGAATAGGCGCTCCGGTACCGTTTGCCGTACGGTAGCAGAGAAAACAGTCTATGACTTGGGTGATTGGGGTCTTTGTTGCAACCAGGATGCTCTCGAAGGTGAAGCTGTAGAACTTTTTGAGGATCTGGGGACCGATGCCAAATCTTTTCAGTCTCCTGAGAGGGAAAGGGTTTTGTTGTGCCCTCTTCATGACTGTCTTGGTGTGTTTGGACCATGATAGATCGTTGGTGATGTGGACACCAATGAACTTAACTCTCGACCCGTTCCACCACAGTCTCGTTGATGTTAATGGGTGCCTGTTCGGCCCGCCTTTTCCTGTAGTCCACGATCAGCTCCTTTGTCTTGCTCACATTGTGGGAGAGGTTGTTGTCCTGACACCACACTGCCAGTTCTCCTGTCACCACACTGCCAGTTCTCTGACCTCCTCCCTATAGGCTGTCTCATTGCTGTCAGTGATCAGGCCTACCACTGTTGTGTCGTCAGCAAATTTAAGGATGGTGTTGGAATTGTGTTTGGCCATTCAGTCGTGGGTGAACAGGGAGTACAGGAGGGGACTAAGTACACACCCCTGAGGGTCCCCAGTGTTGAGGATCAGAGTGGAAGACGTGTTGTTGCCTATCCTTACCATCTGGGGTCGGCCCGTCAGGAAGTCCAGGATCCAGTTGCAGAGGGAGGTGTTTAGTCCCAGGGTCCTTTGCTTAGTGATGTGCTTCGTGGGCACTATGGTGTTGAACACTGAGCTGTTGTCAATGAACAGCATTCTCACATAGGTGTTCCTTTTGTCCAGATGGGAAAGGGCAGTGTGGAGTGCGATTAAGATTGGGTCATCTGTGGATCTGTCGGGGCAGTATGCGAATTGGAGTGTGTCTTGGGGATCCGGGAGGATGCTGTTGATGTGAGCCATTACCAGCCTTTCAAAGATTCATGGCTACTGACGTGAGTGCTACGGGGCGGTAATCATTTAGGCAGGTTACCTTTGCTTCCTTGGGCACAGGGACTATGGGGGTCTGCTTGAAACATGTTGGTATTACAGACTCAGTCAGGGAGATGTTCAAAATGTCAGTGAAGACACTTGCCAGTTGGTCCGAGCATGCTTTTAGTACACGTCCTGGTAATCCATCTGTCCCTGTGGCTTTGTGAATGTTAAAGGTCTTTGTGAATGTTGAAGGTCTTTGTGAATGTTAAAGGTCTTTGTGAATGTTAAAGGTCTTTGTAAATGTTGAAGGTCTTGCTCACATCGGCTACCGAGAGTGTGATCACACAGTCATCCAGAAGAGCTGGTGCTATCGTGCATGCTTCAGTTTTGCTTACCTCGAAGTGAGCATAAAAGGCATTCAGCTCGTCTGGTAGGCTTGTGTCACTGGGCAGCTCGCGTCTGGGTGTCCCTTTGTAGTCTGTAATCGTTTTCAAGCCCTGCCACATCCGACGAATGTCAGAGCCGATGTAGTAGGATTCAATCTTAAACCTGTATTGACACTTTGCTTGTTTGATGGTTTGTCTGAGGGCATAGCGGGATTTCTTATACGTGTCCAGATTAGTGTCCCGGTCCTTGAAAACGGCAGCTCTAGCCTTTAGCTCAGTGGGGATGTTGCCTGTAATCCATGGCTTCTGGTTGGGATATGTACGTACAGTCGTTGTGGGGATGTCGTTAATGCACATATTGATGAAACCAATGACAGGTGGTATACTCCTCAATGCCATTGGATGAATCCCGGAACATATTCCAGTCTGTGCTAGCAAAACAGTCCTGTAGCGTAGTATCGAGTATGGTGGCGACACAGTAAAGAGGCTCAGAGAGAATGCCACCGGATCGCTTGTTCACAGCCTCTTGTGGAGTACTTTTCCAAGTTTTAACCCCACTGTCTGTGTCAGCAGTTTTACGGAGCAGGTGTTTCAATGCCATGACAGAGGGTATCATGTCTGCTGTAGATGCAGTTGATGAGCTTATTTCTCGTGTCAGTTCTTCGAATGGGGCTAGGAGTGTGTTCATGTTTCAAACATGTTCTCATATGCCATTTGAAATGGCAGCAGCGGTATGAGAACCAGCACGTTCTTGAGCAATACGGCTTTCCTCTGTACAAATCCTTGTCGACCCACTGTGATGTCAGACTCACCATGCTCACAGGGCTGATATCGCTGGTCCAAATGTCAGTCGTAAAGCTAATAGCAATGACGCCCATAGCAAGTAGCTCATGGATGTGTGTTTCAACAATACTGGGTAACTCCGGTAGGGCAACATCTGAAAAATAGCGCCTACTTGGTAGTGTGTAGTGGGGCTCGAGGTGCTCAACCAGTCGGCGAAAGTCAACATCATCCACGACAGAGATCAGTTGATTGTCAAGGGCAATGAATTCCATTATCTTGCCGTTAATGTATTTCGCCTTTGCGTTGTCTTGCTCTTTCAAATGACTGCTCGACTTGAACTTGTTTAGCTTGTTTTCTGTGTAGTGCTGTATTTTACCGTGCCGTCATTACTTCATCTACCTTCCTTTTTAAACTTATGCATGTCAGCTTTGACATCGGTTTTGCACATCGGCATTAAACGCTAGACATTGGGCCGATGTTGGCATTTTTGCTAATATCGACCTATTTCGATATGCTTACCGATATATCGTGCATCCCTAATGAGTACAGTAATCCAGGTCTCCTCTCCCTAACCTCTAACGTTTACCACAAATCTTCATGTTAAGATGGGAATTAAAATGTCTCAAGACAGACATTCACTACTGCTATTGATATTTGTTAACACCAAATCTGTCTGCTCTGTTTTACAATATATATTATAGAGGTTGTAGTTTGACCTGACTTGATTGATGGTGTAGTAGCTGTCTGCTCTCATTTTAAAGCAGAAATATGTCATTTTTGGGCTACCTGACCATATTCACATAGAAATGTGAGTTATGTACGTGTCATTCTAAATCTAGGAAGCATTAGATCTGTTCTTCAGTGAGCTCCAAAAGTATTGGGACAGTGATATTTTATGTTGTTGTTTTTTGTGTCTGTACTCCAACACTTTGCATTTGTAATGATACAATGACTGCGGTTTAAGGTGCAGACCGTCAGCTTTAAATTGAGGGTATTTTCATCCATAACCGTTTAGAAATGATAGGGGATCAAAAGTATTCTCACATTCACATGTGTAGTAAAAAGTGAGGTATTTGGTCCCATATTGATAGCACATAATGATTACATCAAGCTTGTGACTCTACACACTTGTTGGATTCATTTGCTGTTTGTTTTGGTTGTGTTTCAGATTAATTTGTGTCCAATAGAAATCAATGGTAAATAATGTATTGTGTCATTTATGAGTCACTTTTATTGTAAATAAGGATAGAATATGTTTTCTAAACACTTCTACATTAATGCGAATGCTACCATGATTCCGGATCATCCTGAATGAATTGTGAATAATGATGATGAGTGAGAAAGTTACAAACGTACAAATATCATACTCCCAAGACATGCTACCTTTCACCATTACAATAACATGGGAGGTTGGCATTTTTGGGAGGTATGATATTTGTGTGTCTAACTTTCTCACTCATTATTCACGATTCATTCAGGATTATCCGTAATCATGTTAGCATCCACGTTAATGTAGAAGTGTTTAGAAATGTATTCTATTCTTATTTACAATAAAAGTGTCTCCAAAATGACATTATTTACCATTCATGTCTATTGGTCACAAAATAATCTGAAACACAATACAAACAAACAGCAAATGCATCCAACAAAATTGTAGGTCACAAGTTTGATGTAGTCATTGCGTGCTATGAATATGAGACCAATTACACAACTTTTTACTACTTTAATTCACATATAAGGGAATTTGTTCCAATACCTTTGGTCCTCAAAAGCGGACAGACTATGTACAATGTGCCGTACAATGTGCCGTACAATGTGCCGTACAATGTGCCGTACAATGTGCCGTACAATGTGCTGTAATTTGTAAACGGTTCACCCGATATGAATGAAAATACCCTAAAATGAAAGCTGACAGGTTGCACTTTAACCTCATAGTCATTGTATCATTTCAAATCCAAAGTGCTGGAGTACAGATCCATAACAACAAAACATGTGTCACTGTCCCAGTACTTTAGGAGCTCACTGTATGTGTACTGCTTTTATGCTTCGCAATTTTCAGTTTAGTTTTTGTACCTTTTACTTTCATTTCACACCAGCTTCAAACAGCTGAAAATACAACATTTTTGGTTTTGGAAATATATTTCACTGCGGTTTAGATGGTACAATGATTCTCTACACAATGACTGCTTGTTTTGTCACATAAACTGACATGAGGCAAACTATTCACATTTTTGCAACTTGGAAATGGCAGAGAGATTTCTGCATATTGCACATTTTAAGTATCCAGTCTGTGTTTGCAGGTATGGCATGTGTGAGTTTGTGGTCATCTCCCCTGGGGCCAACTGGGATGCAGTCATCAGTGAGTCCAAGTGCAACCTGCTCCTCAGCTCTGTCTCCATCTCTCTGGCCAACACAGGCTGGTAGGTGACAGTAGCTCCATCTCTCTGGCCAACACAGGCTGGTAGGTGACAGTAGCTCCATCTCTCTGGCCAACACAGGCTGGTAGGTGACCGTTGCTCCATCTCTCTGGCCAACACAGGCTGGCAGGTGACAGTAGCTTCATCTCGCCTACCAAAACAGGCTGGTAGGTGACCGTAGCTCCATCTCTCTGGCCAACACAGACTGGTAGGTGATCTTAGCTCCATCTCTCTGGCTAACACAGACTGGTAGGTGACCGTAGCTCCATCTTGCCTACCAAAACAGGCTGGCAGGTGACAGTAGCTTCATCTCTCTGGCCAACACAGGCTGGTAGGTGACCATTGCTCCATCTCTCTGGCCAACACAGACTGGTAGGTGACCGTAGCTCCATCTCTCTGGCTAACACAGACTGGTAGGTGACCGTAGCTCCATCTTGCCTACCAAAACAGGCTGGCAGGTGACAGTTGCTTCATCTCTCTGGCCAACACAGGCTGGTAGGTGACCGTTGCTCCATCTCTCTGGCCAACACAGGCTGGTAGGTGACAGTTGCTCCATCTCTGGCCAACACAGGCTGGTAGGTGACAGTAGCTCCATCTCGCCTACCAAAACAGGCTGGCAGGTGACAGTAGCTTCATCTCTCTGGCCAACACAACTGGTAGGTGACAGTAGCTCCATCTTTCTGGCCAACACAACTGGTAGGTGACAGTAGCTCCATCTCTCTGGCCAACACAGACTGGTAGGTGACCTTAGCTCCATCTCTCTGGCTAACACAGGCTGGTAGGTGACCTTAGCTCCATCTCTCTGGCCAACACAACTGGTAGGTGACAGTAGCTCCATCTTTCTGGCCAACACAGACTGGTAGATGACCGTAGCTCCATCTCTCTGGCCAACACAGACTGGTAGGTGACCGTAGCTTCATCTCTCTGGCCAACACAGACTGGTAGATGACCGTAGCTCCATCTCTCTGGCCAACACAGACTGGTAGGTGACCGTAGCTCCATCTCTCTGGCCAACGCAGACTGGTAGGTGACCGTATCTCCATCTCTCTGGCCAATGCAGACTGGTAGGTGACCGTAGCTTCATCTCTCTGGCCAATGCAGACTGGTAGGTGACCGTATCAACAGTGAATACTGTATTCAGCTATTATATTCCTGTCTCTTTGGGAACAGTAACTGCTACAAGTCACAGTTATACAACAACTGTTTATGTTCTTTTGGAAAATCAAGTTCAAATTTGTTACAGAATTTGCTTTGACAAATTAAAGAAGAGCTGATACTGCCAATGTGTCCTATAGCTAATCATGAATCTATGCTGAGTTTCCTACACATTCACACAGCTAGTTGCAACATTCTCTTTGTGTGTGTTTCTGTATAATGTCACAAGCCATGTTTTAAAATAGCAACACTGTGGGAAGTAAGTACAGCCCTCCGTGGCATCACGTATTGCGGTAGGTCATCTGGTATCCATGGCAACACTGGGCTGAATGGAAGATGGTAGCAGTAGATCTGTAGCTCTGTGTCTCTGTAGCAAGGTCATCTGGTCTCACTGTCTCTCTGGGAGTTTACTGTGTGGCAGAGAGACATTAACAACACATGGTTAGAGTAAGAGGAAGCATGTATCAGATCATCAGCACGTAGCTTCATGAGCACGTAGCTTCATGAGCACACAGCTTCATGAGCACGTAGCTTCATGAGCACATAGCTTCATGAGCACATAGCTTCATGAGCACGTAGCTTCATGAGCACGTAGCTTCATGAGCACATAGCTTCATGAGCACGTAGCTTCATGAGCACATAGCTTCATGAGCACGTAGCTTCATGAGCACATAGCTTCATGAGCACGTAGCTTCATGAGCACGTAGCTTCATGAGCACATAGCTTCATGAGCACGTAGCTTCATGAGCACGTAGCTTCATGAGCACATAGCTTCATGAGCACGTAGCTTCATGAGCACGTAGCTTCATGAGCACATAGCTTCATGAGCACATAGCTTCATGAGCACGTAGCTTCATGAGCACGTGTTCTGTCACTGATGCATGTATCATTTATTACAAATAATGTTGTTTTGTGACTTCAAATGAGAGAAAGTATGACATACTTTTGAATAGAATAATATTCAAGGTCAGTATGTGGGTGGAAAAAAGTATGAAAATGTATGTACTCATTACTGAAAGTCGCTCTGCATAAGAGGTCTGCTAAATGACTAACGTAAATGTAAAAAATGGAACAAAGCTTATTATTAAATGATTTACTTGTTCAATCCACTAGGTGGCGTATGTTTTGTCTGTAGTTCCTCTACTGTGCACCAGGTGCTGCTGTGTAGCTGTGGTGGTAGAATAGGGTTGTGGAGGGAGTTACAGGATTTCAGTCCTGTGGCTGCTCTTCCACATTGATACCAGAGATTCCTGGCATGTCTCTAAAGTTAAAGGGATCACTTTAAAATCAAACGTCATCTGTTGTGCAGGTCCAAATGTATGCCTCAATCCCAAACCAGTTGAAAGATTAGTCAAATCGGAAATATTTCTATAGCTGGATCTTAACTGCCGATGGCATGTGACTAACTCATCTTGACACAAGAACAGAGAGTAGTTACAATAGCCACAGGATTTCAACGTGTGGCTGCTCTCCCACAAAACATCAACGTTTGAAGTGACCTACCCTTTTTTAAAGTCCTCTATTTCCCCTGTGGATGCCGTACAGCCAGGTGCCGTTGTTTGTTCAGGTCCAGCAGAAGTGGAGGAGGATGTACCATGGGGAGTGCCAGGGACCGGGGGCGCGTACAGACCCTGAGATGGTCCACCTCCGCAAGGTGCCCAGACAATACAACCACCTCTCAGGCCTGCTGGACATCTTTAAGTCCTAGACGGTGAGTATGGAAGGACCTGGTCTAATTGACTTCATGCCTAACATGAACCTTTTAGCTCTTTCACATGGGTCACCCCAGACTAACTGTAGGTCCAGTTTCCCTGAATGAGAGTAAGCCTAGTGTTTGACTAAGATTCACTTTCAATGGCGAATCTTAATTTGAGCATGTTTTTTGTTGTTGTCCAGCACTAGGCTGAACCTTTGTCTGGGTACCCAGCCCCCTGCTAGATATGATGGATAGCACAAGATATTACATAACCTTGTCTCTATTTATGTTTCTATTTCCTCTGTTGTTCTTCAGGTCTGTCCCCTGTCTCCTCTTCCTCCCATCAACATCGCTATCCGCTTCACGTACGTCCTGCAGGACTGGCAGCAGTACTCCTGGCCTCAGCTGCCCCCAGGTACACACAACAACCACTCAGCCCACGAAACAGGAAGGAATGTGTCTAGTTATTCGTGCCGCTAACTCCGGCACACTTATGTACCAGAGTCAATGTGGGTTTGAATCCAGCCCAGTCGCACTCCTCCTACCTTTCCTGTCTGCTTTTATAAAACCACATCCTATATGTTCAGTAAAACCACATCCTATATGTTCAGTAAAACCACATCCTATCTGTTCAGTAAAACCACATCCTATATGTTCAGTAAAACCACATCCTATCTGTTCAGTAAAACCACATCCTATCTGTTCAGTAAAACCACATCCTATATGTTCAGTAAAACCACATCCTATCTGTTCAGTAAAACCACATCCTATATGTTCAGTAAAACCACATCCTATCTGTTCAGTAAAACCACATCCTATATGTTCAGTAAAACCACATCCTATCTGTTCAGTAAAACCACATCCTATATGTTCAGTAAAACCACATCCTATCTGTTCAGTAAAACCACATATACTGATATATCTGATATATCAAGTCAGAAATCTAAACGGTGCTAGACATACAGTGGGGTCTGAAGTTATTGACACAAGTTATTGACACTCTTCATAAAGATGAGAAAAAAGAACTGAATAAAATAAATCATAAAAATACTGACCTATATTGTATGCAAAAACAAAAAGTGGAAATGTATATAATTGCATATTAACCTCTTGCGACGAGCAAACCCGTACCTGGGAGCGTAATCATAGCCTCAAAGCATTAGCATAACGCAGCGGACATCAATACCCCTAGAAACTTTTCCTATTCATGAAAATCACAAATGAAATGAATATATTCAAACACAAGCTTAGCCTTTTGTTAATACAATTGCTCAGAGAAAAAGATTTTGTTAAACAAATAATAATTTTTCTCTCTCAACAAGGGAGGGGTCAAAATGATTGACACCCCTGTTTTCAATACCTTTCAATGCCTCACCTTGTGAGGATAACAGCACTGAGCCTTTTTCTCAAATGTTTAATGAGTTGGAGAACACATTGGGAGGGATCTTAGACCATTCCTCCTTACATAATCCTTCCAGATGCCTGATATCATTCGTCTGCCCTTATGGACGGCCCTCCTCAATTCAAACCACAGGTTTTCAATGGGTTTCAAGTCCAGAGACTGAGATGGCCATTGGAAAATGTTGATTTTGTGGCCAATGAACCGTTTCTTTGTGGGTTTTGATGTGTGTTTGGGGTTATTGTCTTGCTGGAAGATCCACTTGTGGTCAAGTGTCAGACTCCTGGCAGAGGCAACCAGGTTTTTGGCTAAAATGTCCTGGTACTCTGTAAATTTCAATGACGCTGTTGACAAGGGCCCCAGGACCGGTGGAAGCAAAATAGCATACATTATAGCTCAGTATTTTAATTATTCAGTCTATACAGTCATCATTATCAAGGGTGTCAATAATTTGGTACCCCACTAGGCTAGCCCACAGGGCGTTTTGGAAGCTTTGGTCGTTCAACGCCTACGTGCTCGTGACCAACATTTTAGCAAACTGATATAATCCACTCACTCTCTCTTTGCTCCAAATTCAATAGTGGATGGTTCTTCCCACAGTTATATTAAGTGCTGCTCTCCGGGGTACATTTTAGTGTTGCAAATAGATGCTCGAGTCTTTGAGTGGTGCAGGGAAGGCGGTACAAGGTCGGAGGTCGGAGAGCTTTTTAAACGGCTCACAAACGGACAATATTTCTGCTCCTCTTGAATGGGACCTGAGAGGAATGGCAGTGGGTGGAGGGTCAATTTGAGATTTTTATATTTGACACAAGAGTATATTTGGTCCATTAGTTTGTACTGTTATGAATTTGCCTGCCTTCAAGGCATTGAGGATGAAAAAGCATAGGAAGTGTTCACAGTTTTGGTTCTTCTTGCTACCTCTAAGTGAAAGTATTGGGAGTTGAATCAAAGTCATGATTGAACTGTAAAAGGTGAAAGTGTGTTTTTTGTGTGTGTTTTTTTCCGTTGCCTCCAGACTTCGACGGTCTCCTCAGAGGGGAGGTGGGAGGGGTGGAGTTTGGGAAGCTGCCGTTCGGAGCGTGTGAGGATCCAATCAGGTAGGACTGATGTAGCCATGACGACATGTCAAAGCATGCTTGATTTAGAGAGATTTATCTCATTGTTCACGTGTATTCTTGACGTCTTTGGCATGAGCCTATAATTCATTATTGACCAAACTGTAGCTTATACTTATAGACGTTTATAAAGCAAAACAAAAAAAAATTGTATTTTCTTTCATTGTTGTCTCAGTGAGCTTCACCTATTGACCACCTGGCCCCACCTGACAGAAGGTATCATGGTGGATAACGATGTGTACTCGTGAGTGTCAACCACCACACTCCCTCCCTCCCCTCTGACCTGCTGGTTGACACACATTGATGGAACATCTTAACAGCCTGAGATACGATCTATCAAGAACATTGTTTATCCTCTTACCAAATGACAGCAAATATAGAGGTGTCATTTTCAATAAATAGAATCACTATCCTGGTTGAGCTTATAAAGCAAGTGAGCATTGAGGTAGATGGGAGAGAAAGAAAGAACATCCAGGTCAGTAAAACAACTTCTCCATACCTTTGGAACACTGAAAGGTTGTTTCCCATATTAATATCCTGTGTGCCAGACAGTGTAGGTGTTGAGAGGGCGATTGTGGAGGAGGTGTGTGGGAGAGGATATAACAAGTACCTCAGCCCCAGCAACACCGCTCGCTCGTTCAACTGCATTAAAGCTGAAATTAATTCATGCTGAATGATTTGACGCTTTTCAGTTTAGTGATGAAATGGTGCTCAGTGAGCCATCGCTTCATATTAACGGTGTTTTCCTTCAAGTCCCTCCGTCCTAAATGTGCTTGAGCTCCATTGTATAAAGAGTTTCTTTGAAGGGAATCAGAGATTTCTGCACCTGGATGCAGAAACATTTAGATTAGCCTGTCAAAAACAAGATGGTCCTCTTTCAAAGACTGTTTTTGGGTTTATTTTGCTGGTTGTATTTATTGGTGCATCCCCTTAGGGCGTTCTGGGGTAGAAATGTTAGATGTAATATTTTGGGGTTTTAGAGAAGATGTGACTTGCCTCGGGTCAACTTGTCAACTGAAATGGTACCCTCCCTGACTGACTGACTGGCTGACTGGGTAATAGATATTATATGGCAACTGATACTCAGTGGTTCTTATTTCAAGGATCCAAAATAAAGCAAAAAGTCAATAGATAATTATCAGGTAATTACTTTCCACTATATAGTCTCTAAATGAACACCAGGTCAATATCTGGTTGTAAAGTAAACCACAATAACAATGAATCTTCTCTTCCCGTCAGAGCCCCATGTTTAATAGCCTATATTCAGGCCTAATCTTTACTATAATGGTAAATGTGAACCACTGATCCAGGGCCAGTTTACCTCCCTCCCCTGTGTGGTCTGACCTTATGTGCTCTCTGTGTGACCTCACTGTGACCTGGACCCACTCCAGGCCCCTCATTTGTCAGTCCGAGTCAGGAGCACAGACAACCCCACGTGCTTGCTCGGTTAGTTAGACCCCCCTCACAGAAATACTGATCCGATATTATAGAAATCCTATAGAATATTATGAATGTCCATGTAACGTGGTTTAAAATGCTCCCTCATCCATCAGATGTATATAAAGGGAGTTCCAAAGGCTCACTCAGATGTTGACTTACTCAATGTCAAATTTGATGGACAAAAAAAAGCTTTTTGAATTTGAAATAAACGTCATCTTCTGGTTGTCACTTGCTACCACAGCCACAAAGTCAAAATTGGCTATATCTTAAAAATATATATGAAAGTAAAAATGTCTGAATAGTGCATCTTTAAGGTTAGGGTTAGGCAAACGGTTAGCAGTTTGGTTAAGGTTAGGGGTTTAGGTTAGGAGTAGGTTTAAAAATCACATTTTAAGAAGATAAATTGTAGAAATAAGTAGGTTTTATGACTTTGTGGCTATGGTAACTAGTGATGATATCATCTTCTCCGTCCCAGGTGACTTCCTGACAGAGTTCTTTAAGCTGTGCTCCAAGAAGGAGTCAGAGGAGATTCTGGGAAGAGGTCCATTTGAGGAGGAAGGTAATGTGTTCTATGGCTACTGGGGTGTATCTCAATAGTCTTAACATCTCTTTCTTTAATTTTCCAATATCAAATTTTATTCGTAACATGCGCTGAATACAACAGGTGTAGATCTTACAGTGAAATGCTTACTTACGAGCCCCTAACCAACAATGCAGTTTAAAAAAATATGAATAAGAAATAAAGGTAACAAGTAATTAAAGAGCAGCAGTAAAATAACAATAGCGAGGCTATATTGCGAGGGCGATTGTCAAGGTAATTAGTCGAGGTAATTGAGGTAATATGTACATGTAGGTAGAGTTATTAAATTGACTATGCATAGATGATAACAACAGAGAGTAGCAGTGGTGTAAAAGGGTGGGAGGGGCAATGCAAATAGTCTGGGTAGCCATTAGATGTTCATGAGTTTTATGGTTTGGGGGTAGAAGCTGTTTAGAAGCCTCTTGGACCAAGACTTGACGCTCCGGTACTGCTTGCCTTGCGGTAGCAGAGAGAACAGTCTATGACTACGGTGGCTGGAGACTTTGACAATGTTTAGAGCCTTCCTCTGACACCGCCTGGTATAGAGGCCCTGGATGGCAGGAAGCTTGGCCCCAGTGATGTACTGGGCCATGCGCACTACCCTCTGTAGTGCCTTGTGGTCGGAGGCCGAGCAGTTGCCACACCAGGCAGTGATGCAACCAGGATGCTCTCGATGGTGCAGATGTAGAACCTTTTGAGGATCTGAGGACCCATGCCAAATATTTTCAGTCTCCTGAGGGGCAATAGGTTTTGTTGTGCCCTCTTCACGACTGTCTTGGTGTGCACGGACTATGTTAGTTTGTTGGTGATGTGGACACCAATATGGTGTATTCTCTAGGGGGATTTGTGCAGACGTCAGTGCAAGATGATGGGAAGTAGAAGCCACTCTGGACTCTTGGCTTGTTGTTTGCTTGTGAAAGGGAGAATTACGCTCTCTTCTCAGTCAGAGCTCACCCTCACACACCCTCCCTGTGAATGGCTTCTCTGTCCCTCCCCCTCCACTCTCTCCTCATTAGACGACATCAGCCCTGTCTAAACTGACGGAGCCCACAGCCGTGCCCATCCCCAAGCTGTCTGTCTCCAACATGGTGCACAGCGGCCGCTAACGCTAACGCCGCATCGACGAATCACCGCTCAGAAATGACGTGCTCAACTCTATACTGCTGGTGAGAGAGAGCAGGCATGAAAACGGACACACAGACACACACACACACTCTTACCTTCTAAAGGCATATGGTGATTTAGGCTGGCTGACATCGTACTACACAAGAGGACAGCAGGAGAGTCTTCAGCCAGACTCCTCAGTTACTGGCCCTGCTGTGTGAACAGCTTCTTGATCAGCCGTGAAGCCATTGCTCAAGCAGTACCTTATTCCCTACTTGCTCACACTGCCATTGGCCTAGACCAGGTTTTCCCAAACCATTGGCCTAGCGCCCCCCCCCCCAGCGCATGTTTTGTTGTTTACCCTAGCACTACACAGCTGATTCAAATATCAACATCATCAAGCTTTGTGTAGTGCTAGGGTAGGACCGAGTTTAGGAAACCCTGTGTTAGAGGCTCAGTGGTAAGTCAGACAGTTGTTAAATAAAACATTCAAATCAGACACTCGGTTCGTAGCAGGATTGTTCCTTCAGAGATGTTTTTGTGTCAAGGTAAGGAAATGGATGTTCCCATGTAGGAGAGCATGTAAGCTTATATTTGTGTGTGTATGGTGTCAGTATCTCTTCCCAGACGCAGCCAAAGGTAAACAGTCATCAGAGAACAGCGAGAGAAAGGCTGCTCCATCACACACCGACAGGGAACCAGAAGAGAAGGATTCTGACGACTATGTAGGTCTGCTGTCTGTGCTTTACCACACTATCACTGTGTCACACTGCACTGCATGGCTGTGTTCAGTAGTCACTGTGTCAGACACATTGCACTCCAGGGCTGTGTTCAGTAGTCACTGTGTCACACTGCACTCCAGGGCTGTGTTCAATAGTCACTGTGTCAGACACACTGCACTCCAGGGCTGTGTTCAGTAGTCACTGTGTCACACTGCACTCCAGGGCTGTGTTCAGTAGTCACTGTGTCACACTGCACTCCAGGGCTGTGTTCAGTAGTTATGCCATTGGAGAAACATTTTGAAATACTTGAATTTGTCTGATTAAACTCAGAAATACAATTTCCAATTGTCAAGAAAATGTCTGATTTTTTGTTGTTGATTAGTGTCATTTTCTGCAATACTGTGTGATGATTGTACTCCCCCACCCCCCTCAGAGCCTGTACAACCAGCTGAAGTCTGCTCCTAGTAACAGTGTAACGTACCTCCTGGCTCTGTGTCTGGTTAACTTCTACCGTGGAGGGGTCCGGGCCGTGGCTCACCTCTGGCAGAAGTTTATTTTTTATTTATTTTTTTATTTCACCTTTATTTAACCAGGTAGGCCAGTTGAGAACAAGTTCTCATTTGCAACTGCGACCTGGCCAAGATAAAGCATAGCAGTGTGAGCAGACAACACAGAGTTACACATGGAATAAACAATTAACAAGTCAATAACACAGTAGAAAACAAAGGGGGGAGTCTATATACAATGTGTGCAAAAGGCATGAGGAGGTAGGCGAATAATTACAATTTTGCAGATTAACACTGGAGTGATAAATGATCAGATGGTCATGTACAGGTAGAGATATTGGTGTGCAAAAGAGCAAGTAAATAAATAAAAACAGTATGGGGATGAGGTAGGTGAAAATGGGTGGGCTATTTACCAATAGACTATGTACAGCAGCAGCGATCGGTTAGCTGCTCAGATAGCTGATGTTTGAAGTTGGTGAGGGAGATAAAAGTCTCCAACTTCAGCGATTTTTGCAATTCGTTCCAGTCACAGGCAGCAGAGTACTGGAATGAAAGGCGGCCAAATGAGGTGTTGGCTTTAGGGATGATCAGTGAGATACACCTGCTGGAGCGCGTGCTACGGATGGGTGTTGCCATCGTGACCAGTGAACTGAGATAAGGCGGAGCTTTACCTAGCATGGACTTGTAGATGACCTGGAGCCAGTGGGTCTGGCGACGAATATGTAATGAGGGCCAGCCGACTAGAGCATACAGGTCGCAGTGGTGGGTGGTATAAGGTGCTTTAGTGACAAAACGGATGGCACTGTGATAGACTGCATCCAGTTTGCTGAGTAGAGTGTTGGAAGCCATGTTGTAGATGACATCGCCGAAGTCGAGGATCGGAAGGATAGTCAGTTTTACTAGGGTAAGCTTGGCGGCGTGAGTGAAGGAGGCTTTGTTGCGGAATAGAAAGCCGACTCTTGATTTGATTTTCGATTGGAGATGTTTGATATGAGTCTGGAAGGAGAGTTTGCAGTCTAGCCAGACACCTAGGTACTTATAGATGTCCACATATTCAAGGTCGGAACCATCCAGGGTGGTGATGCTAGTCGGGCATGCGGGTGCAGGCAGCGATCGGTTGAAAAGCAGTTGGAGGCAACTTAAGAGCAGTTGGAGGCCACGGAAGGAGTGTTGTATGGCATTGAAGCTTGTTTGGAGGTTAGATAGCACAGTGTCCAATGACGGGCCGAAAGTATATAGAATGGTGTCGTCTGCGTAGAGGTGGATCAGGGAATCGCCCGCAGCAAGAGCAACGTCATTGATATATACAGAGAAAAGAGTCGGCCCGAGAATTGAACCCTGTGGCACCCCCATAGAGACTGCCAGAGGACCGGACAGCATGCCCTCCGATTTGACACACTGAACTCTGTCTGCAAAGTAATTGGTGAACCAGGCAAGGCAGTCATCCGAAAAACCGAGGCTACTGAGTCTGCCGATAAGAATATGGTGATTGACAGAGTCGAAAGCCTTGGCAAGGTCAATGAAGACGGCTGCACAGTACTGTCTTTTATCGATGGCGGTTATGATATCGTTTAGTACCTTGAGTGTTGCTGAGGTGCACCCGTGACCGGCTCGGAAACCAGATTGCACAGCGGAGAAGGTACGGTGGGATTCGAGATGGTCAGTGACCTGTTTGTTGACTTGGCTTTCGAAGACCTTAGATAGGCAGGGCAGGATGGATATAGGTCTGTAACAGTTTGGGTCCAGGGTGTCTCCCCCTTTGAAGAGGGGGATGACTGCGGCAGCTTTCCAATCCTTGGGGATCTCAGACGATATGAAAGAGAGGTTGAACAGGCTGGTAATAGGGGTTGCGACAATGGCGGCGGAAAGTTTCAGAAATAGGGGGTCCAGATTGTCAAGCCCAGCTGATTTGTACGGGTCCAGGTTTTGCAGCTCTTTCAGAACATCTGCTATCTGGATTTGGGTAAAGGAGAACCTGGAGTTTGTCCTGGGTCAGAGTTTGTCCTGGGGATGAGATACCGTTGGGAGAACAACGACCTCGTCTATGTGTGAAGAACCAGATTTTAGCTGGATTGATTGATTGTTACACTTTCTATTACTCCCCAATAGGGGAAACAACAACAGATTTATCATTAGGACCAATTCTAAACTACCTAGTCTTCTGGTGAGAACATGGTCCTATTCATTACGCAACAAACAGAAGAAAATGGACTGAACTAGTCCAGTAAGAAACTATATATTTTCTGTTTTCCCTTTTGCTATGGTGTGCCCCGATGAATAAGACCCCAGATTATAAAACCTTTGATTGCTACCTAATGGGACACAGTAACAAGCACAGCATCGGGATCAAATCCATTTATATTCCTGTCATTTTAAGTTCATATGGAATTTGTCCATTTTAATAGACATCTACTCAGACATCCACCCAGTCAATTCCTGAAGGGTTCTGTAATAGAAAAACATTGGATTGAACCTGAACTGGAATCCCATCAATAATGAGGTTTAGGATATACACTGTGACAGTACACTGAATCATCCTCATCATCATGCCTGTTTCCTCTGATTCAGACTGGACGGTGGTTCCCCAGACCTCCTCTGCTGTGTCCTCTGATTCAGACTGGTCGGTGGTTCCCCACACCTCCTCTGCTGTGTCCTCTGATTCAGACTGGTCGGTGGTCCCCCAGACCTCCTCTGCTGTTTCCTCTGATTCAGACTGGTCGGTGGTCCCCCAGACCTCCTCTGCTGCTGTCTCCTCTGATTCAGACTGGTCGGTGGTCCCCCAGACCTCCTCTGCTGCTGTCTCCTCTGATTCAGATTGGTCGGTGGTCCCCCACACCTCCTCTGCTGTCTCCTCCACCAGAAACTCCAAGTAACTAACCGATCATAAATGTTTAATAGTCTGTAGTTTACTGTGTGAACAACCTCAGTAATCAATGCAGTGAGGTCCATATGTGCACAGTTGGGTCCAGTCTATCAACTGTATAGATACAGACCTCGCTATAATTATTACTAAGTCTGTTTACTTAGTCCAAATAGGCTTTGTCAGAGATGTCCTCTTCCCCCTTGAAGGCCTGCAACAACAGCAAAGTACTCTGCAAAGTCTTTGATAAAGCCCAACACACCAACATGAACAATAGCTACATGAAAGCATTAATCCAGCACAAAAGCAATCTGAATGCCAAAGTTAATTGTTTAGGAAGAATGGATTAAAATGGATTAATATGTATTAATATGATGATAGCATAAGCTACCTGTACAGTCGTGGCCAAAAGTTTTGAGAATGACACAAATATAAATTTTCACAACATCTGCTGCATCAGTTTGTATGATGGCAATTTGCATATACTCCAGAATGTTATGAAGAGTGATCAGAGGAATTGCAATTCATTGCAAAGCCCTCTTTGCCATGCAAATGAACTGAATCTCAAAAAAACATTTCCACTGCATTTCAGCTCTGCCACAAAAGGAGGCTTCAGGGCGCCCAAGAAAGTTCAGCAAGCGCCAGGACCGTCTCCTAAAGTTGATTCAGCTGCGGGATCGGGGCAGCACCAGTACAGAGTTTGCTCAGGAATGGCAGCAGGCAGGTGTGAGTGCATCTACACGCACAGTGAGGCGAAGACTTTTAGAGGATGGCCTGGTGTCAAGAAGGGCAGCAAAGAAGACACTTCTCCACGAAAAACAACAGGGACAGACTGATATTCTGCAAAAGGTACAGGGACTGGACTGCTGAGAACTGGGGTAAAGCCATTTTCTCTGATGAATCCCCTTTCCGATTGTTTGGGGATTCCGGAAAAAAGCTTGTCCAAAGAAGACAAGGTGAGCGCTACCATCAGTCCTGTGTCATGCCAACAGTAAAGCATCCTGAGACCATTCATGTGTGGGGTTGCTTGTCAGCCAAGGGAGTGGGCTCACTCACTAAGAACACAGCCATGAATAAAGAATGGTACCAACACATCCTCCGAGAGCAACTTCTCCCAACCATCCAGGAACAGTTCGGGGACGAACGATGCCCTTTCCAGCATGATGGAGCACCTTGCCATAAGGCAAAAGTGATAACTAAGTGGCTCTAGGAACAAAACATAGATATTTTGGGTCCATGGCCAGGAAACTCCCCAGACCTTAATCCAATTGAGAACTCGTGGTCAATCCTCAAGAGGCGGGTGGACAAACAAAAACCCACAAATTCTGACAAACTCCAAGCATTGATTATGCTAGAATGGGCTGCCATCAGTCAGAATGTGGCCCAGAAGTTAATTGACAGCATGTCAGGGCGGATTGCAGAGGTCTTGAAAAAGAAGGGTCAACACGGCAAATTTTGATTCTTTGCATCAACTTCATGTAATTGTCAATAAAAGCCTTTAACACTTATGAAATGCTTTTAATTATACATCAGTATTACATAGTAACATCTGACAAAAATATCTAAAGACACTGAAGCAGCAAACTTTGTGAAAATTAATATTTGTGTCCTTCTGAAAACTTTTGGCCACGACTGTACACCAGGATCTTTCT